>NC_056735.1:1750054512-1750354512 GCF_019279795.1 Protopterus annectens
TTCTAGAAAGAAGACAGGGGGATAGATAGCCTGACTTAAGCTAAACTTGGACACCACCAGGCATAAATGAAGGATTAGTTCTTAAGGAAACCCATCTTTGTGGAAAATGAGATAAGACTGACCCACCATGAGATCTTGCACCGCGTATATTAATTGATCTAACATTTGCAAGAAGAGTAAGACTGTTTTCCATGTAAAGGACCTGAAGTCAGCCCAAGTTCAAATAGAGCAAGAGTTAGTTTTTCTAACATAAAATTGTAATCTTGAGGAGGAGACACATGTTTTTAGGAGGCTTCTTGTGTAGCATTCCTTTCAAAAACACATGAGACTGCACTGAAAAAGGGAGACCCATGGGCAGACATGCTGAAATGGCAGATTAACCTTGACTGAGGGTAAGACAGGTCACAGCATAGTAACTCACACAAACACTGTAGAACCAGAGAAACACTAACCCTGAATGGGTGCTTGTTCTTTTCTTGGCACTAAGTACACCAAGTAGAAAAACCTTTTCCATATATTAAAAGGAAGTTATGTTCTTACCATAATGTTCCATCTGTGTTGTCGATCTTCATTTATCCTTGACCTTTGGGATTCTGCTCTGATCCTCGGAATTAGCTTGGCCATTACACAGCTCGCATAAGCCAAAAACTTTCGAGCTAAGTCTCTACCCACAAAACCCCTCTCCAGATTACTTCAGATACAGTTTGCAGCTACACAGGAGGACAGAAGAAAATGTATATGAAATTGAAGAGGCAATGTCTAAGGTCAAACCTGATAAAATTACCAGGACAAGCGTCCAATCCTCCTAAGAGACTGTAGGAGGGAGAAGGAGGGTGGGGTGCCAAGGATAAATGAATATCGACAACACAGATGGAACGTTATGGTAGGAACATGCCCTCTTTATCTGATGTTGTCAATCTTCATTTATCCTTGACCTTTGGGACTGAGTCCACCAGCAACTTCAGATCTTGGGTGGCCTTATTGAAGGATATTCCTGATAACCATAGAGCCAAAGGATTCTCTTCCCCTGGAGACCAGATCCAATTTGTAACGAGTGACAAAGGTATGCAGAGTAGCACAGGTTGCTCCTGCATATGTTTCATCCATGGAAGCCTTTAATGGAAAACAGCAGACATGGCTATTGTCCTAGTAGAATACACTGTTACTGGCGCTGGTAAATTGGAGATTCTTTTTATTGTAAATGAAAGTCTCAACCACCTTGACAAGGTGACTTTTGAAACAGATTTCCCCAGAGATGGACCGCAGAAAGACAAATAACTGGTCCAATTTTCTAAACTCTTTAGTCCTGCTGAGGTAGAAATGTAATTGTCTGTGAACATCCAGCAAATGTAAGCAATATTCACAATTGTTGGAAAACTTTGGAAAGAAAATAGGTTAAGTCAATGGTTTGATTAATATTAGTTTCTAAGACCATCTTAGAAAGAAAAGAAGGGTTGGTTCTTAGTGAAACCCTATCCTTATGAAAAAAATAAAATATGGGGATTTTGAAGACCGTGCTTGAATTATGGAAATTCTTCTGGCGGAGGTAATTGCTATCAGAATGGTCTTCCATGAAAGAAACTTCAAATGACAGGTAGCCGCTGGTTCAAAGGGGTAAAAGATCAAAGACTGCAGAACCATAGTCAGATCCCAAGGAGTTAGAGGGTCTTTATATCTGGTTTCAGCCGCAAGGTTCCTTTCATGAACACTACACAGTCTCTGAGAAATTAGTGAATGATCTTCAAAGCCATTGTGGAAATTGGAAACAACAGCTAGTTGGAACTTAATAGTAGAAGCAGAGGCTCCTTGTTTGAAAACCATAGCTAAAATTCTAATACCTTTTCAACTGGTGCGGAGAAGGGGTTAAGACCATTACTGTGCATCCAAATAGAAAATCTTTTCCACTTGCTGTGGTAAAATTCCCTGGTGGAAGGTCTATGGGAAGCCAATAACATTTTTTAGAATGGAGAAGATACATTTTTCTGCCTGGCGACTAACGGAATCGGAGGAGCTTAGCTGTAAGCTTGAGGTTCTTAAGACTTGGGTGCACCAGTCCCTGTGGATGAGACAGAATATCCTAAATTGGGTCCAGAATCCATGGAGAGTGAATTAGATGAGGCCTCATAAAGGGAAACCAGACTTGTCGAGGCCAAAAGGGTGCAATGAGGATCACCTTTCTTCTCAACCTGCTGACTTTCTTTAAGAAGAAAGGAATCAGTGGGAAGGGGGGGGAGGCATAAAGTAGACCTGAGGGCCAATCTTGAAGGACAGCATCTTGCAGGGACTCCCCCTGTGGGGGGAATTAGGGTGAAGTAGCTGCTGCACTTGTTCTGGGGAGATGCAAACAGGTCACAGCATGGCTGGCCCCAGCGATGGAAAATCTCCAACGCCACTCTGGGATTGAGAGACTACTCCTGAGCCAGGAGAATGCACCTGCTCAACTTGTTCACTATCACATTTGAACTCCCCAGAATGTGCATTGATATCAGAAAACAATTGGAAGAAATTGCCCACTGCCACACTCGGAGCTTCTCAACACAGAGGGTAAGACTTGGTTCCATCTTGTTTGTTGATGTACCAGACTAGTGACAAGATTGTCTGATTGAATCGCAGCTGTTCCTGGGAAGGGCATTTTGGAAGGCTTGCAACACTAAGAGCATTGCCTTCAATTCCAGAATGTTGATATACAAACTGGCGTTTATCGGGGACCAAGTGCCTTGGACTGTTCTGCCCAGATAATGCCTCCCCACCCAATCTGAGAGGCATCCATGGTCATTATGGCCTTGGGCTAAGGTGGAACAAAGGGACGGCTCCTTGGATTCCATCCACCAGGATATATCCATCATGCAATGACTGGTGATTAAAACTGAATGTGTCACTGGATAGGTCAGGACAGACCATTGGTATGCCAAAAGCTACTGTAGCAGCCTCATGTGAAATCCTGCTAGTGGAACTAAGGTAATGGTTGCTGCCATGGATCCATAAGCTTAAAGGACTAAAAGTGCAGGTACCTTGTCATTGGAGAGAATGGCTTGTACTTGGGATCTTACCTTCTGTAGCCTGTGTATAGGAAGGGAAGCAGTACAAGAGATGTTATTTAGATGGCCTCCTATGAGCTCTAGATCTTGAGTCAGACTTAGTTGAGATTTTGATCGATTCACTGTAATGCCCAGATGAGCAAACAGGCATAGAACGAAATCTGTTGTTTGAAGCAGTAGATGCCTGGTGGGAGTGGTGATAAGCCAGTCGTCTAGATAAGGAAACACCCAGAATCCGTGCAGTCTCAAGTGAGCTGTCAGTGCTGCCAAACACTTGATGAACACTCTAGGAGCAGTGGTGAGGCCAAAGGGCAGCACTCTGAACTGAAAATGACTGGCACCTATTCAAAAGTGGAGGAATCTTCTAGAGCATTTGTCCATTTTTATGTGGTAATACACATCCTGAAGATCTATACAGCACACCCAATCATCTTCCTCTAAGAAGGGTAGGATAGACTGTACCATGTCCATTCAGAATTTTGCTTGCTGAACAAACTCATTCAGAAGGCTGAGATCTAAAACTGGTCTCAAGTCCCCTGTATTTGGCACAAAGAAGAACCTGGAGTAAAATCTGGATCCTATCTGGTCTGGTGGAACTTCTTAAATTACTCTTTTTTGCTACCAGGTTTTCAATTTCCAGAGCTGCTTGTTCCCGCTGATTGGATGGAACACCAGGAAGACTTCTTCTTGATCTTGGAATGAGAGTAAAGGGAATGTGGTAACCTCTGGCAATGATCCTTTGCACCCAAGTACCTGAAGTTATTTGCTGCCAGGCTCACGAGTACAAAGAGAATCTTCCCCTGACCGATTCCAGAGGTAAAGAATCAGGCCCCCTTTCAGGAGTGCTACTACGGTTTCCCATAAAAAGAGCCTCTGGAACCCTGATTTTGCAGGCCACTTCTGCCACAGGGTTTTTGTCTTCCACTGGAGCTCCCCCCTCTGCCATGGCCACATGTGTCCTGAAAAGGCCCTTGGGATTTTTTGAACCACATCTTCCCCACTCCTCTGGTTCCTACAGTAGGACTGTTGAGGAGCAGACAAATGTATGCTCACTGCAGATAGGGTCTTTCCATCTTTTTCACACCTGACTAACGTTTCTCTGACTTTGGGGCCGAACAAGGAAGATCCATCAAAAGGCGCGCTGATGAAAGAAGACTTAAATGTTCCACAAACTCACACAAGTGCATCCAGGTGTGTCGCCTTATGGCAACATCAGAACCCGTTGGCCTAGTCGATGAGCCTTATGGACAAGTTGGAAATAGACTACAGGGTAGCCATCTTGGAGGCTACTTTATCTTGGATATACTCAGACACAGCTCCTACAAGGGTATCGGACAACTCCTTGATCAGATCCCTCTGGAGTCTAGTAAAGTGTGTCATAAAATTCAAGGACCTTAAAGCAAAGGTCGATAATACATACACTCGTTTTCTAAATCTGTCCATCGCACTGGACTCTCTATTAGGGGGATGAACAGTGGAACTCTATTCCTCCAGTTCCTTTTTGGTGGGTGCTGCAACCACCATGGTATCTACTGTTAACCCCTTAGCCCAAATCTGGTGGTCCTTTGGAGCTGAAAGAAGTTTGTTCAGTCTCCTGGGGATTGGCTCTATGGCATCAGAGGCCTTCCAAGCCTGCTGCAAGAATCAATTTAATAAGACTGTCAAGCAGGAGGGGTCACCCAAGAAGTACATGTGTGAGCACCAAAAGCTTGCAGGTACACCAACTCTTTAGAGGTAGGATCTATGGGTTTCCAGTTACCACTTTGTTTCAGTATTTCTAGAAATGTCTCCAAAGCAGACATCTTTTGGGGGTGACCAAGGGAAACCCTCCCCATCATCGAAGTCCATGTCTTCTGTGACAGATTTTTCAGGGGAATCCAAGTGTTTCCTCTTACACGTCTTTACCCAGGGTGTCTCCTCAGTGGGAATCTCTGGGGAGGACTCAGAAGAAGATAGGCCCTGCGCAGGGGTATCCTGCAGATTTGGTGCTCACTGTCTGGGTGTGGAAGTTGATGGCAGCTCTGGGCGAGAGAGGAGTTCCAGGATAATGCTCTGATATGGGAAGAGCCAGCTGAGAACCTGCAGAGGCCAATGCCCTCTCTAAAACCTGGAAAGCAATTCCCCCTGTAGAGGGATGGGAGCCTGGAACCAATAAGGACAACCTCGGAACAGTGGTCCCATCCCGCTCTGAGAAACCTACCCCTGAAGCAGGAGCCGAGGAAGAGCCCAACAGTCACGGAAGAACCTGAATAAAAAAACTGGAGCCAATCCAAGACTCTCAGATCTGGCAGCAGAGCTATGACCCCAGGAGTCTGTCAGTTCAGATGGAACCAAGAAACTCAAAGAAGACCTTGGAACTGAAGGGGTGAAGGCTGTTGGCACTGGAGCAGTTGGAACCAGAGGAATTGGAGTCGTAAGCTCTAAGCCCTCAGAGGAGGTTAGAAGAGGAAAGTTTGGTGGAGTCCTGGGAAAGAAAGTACCATCTGCAGAAGGGAGTGTAGCCTGGGAAGAGACAGAAAGACACCTAGCCACTAGGAGCTGATCCACCAACCTCATGATGTTGACTTCAGTCAGACTCCTGTAGGAACAGACGGAGAAGCCTGAGGGACATTCCAGCCTGTCTAGGAATGGGAATGGGAGCTGTCCCACAATTGGGTCAACTGAAGAGGAATATCTTGTCCTGGGTACACTGATGATATTTGGTTTCAGCACCGGGGGTGGCATTGGTTCCAAAATTTCTGGTAGTGTCACAGGTGGAGCGGGTACCAACGGGGAAGTTAGAGTTGTCAGTACCGAGGTGGCTGGCACTGAGACCTGTGGTGCCAAGGTAGTACTTTATGGCATTTAGCTTGAGGCCATGGTTTTGACAAACAGGTATCTGTCAGAGTGAGATTCTTTTGGAGGATGTCTGCGTCAGCCAGATAGTCAATTATAGCCCCTAGTTTGCAGTTGTCTGCAAACTTGGTCAGCCATAGTCCTCCTGTGCTTACTAAGAAGTATATGCTGAACAGGAGGGATCCTAGGACTGAGCCCTGGGGAACGCCACTTGTAACCGGTTTAGAGTCAGACCTAGCTCCTGCAACTCCTACCATGTGGGTTCTGTCCGTGAGCCTGTTGGGAACCTATCTCATGACATAGGGGTTTATGGTCAGGCTGGTGAGCTTGTCTATAATACCTGAGTGGAGAATGGTGTCAAAGGCCTTTGCAAGGTCTAGGTATGCTGTATGGACCACCTTTCCCTCATCTATAACCTTGGTAACTGTCTCAAAGAAGTCCACCAGGTTTAGGAGGCATGATCTGCTGTTAACAAAGCCGAACTGGGTAGGGTACAGTGTTTGGAGGTTTCCAATGTCTCTGTTAATGAGATCCATGATGATGCGCTCCATAGCTTTGCAGACCAAGCTAGTCAGGCTTAGAGGGCGATAGTTCCCGGGGTCCGGTGGGGCTCCACCTTTGTGGAGCAGAATAACCATTGCTGTGCGCCACTCTGTGGGCACACAGCCTGTGAAGAGGCTAAGTTTAAACAGTGTGTTTAGGTGAGGGGTTAGTTCATCTTTGAGCTCATGTAGGACGCAGCCTAGGACACCATCTGGTCCCACTGATGCTCTGTTTTTGGCTTTGGAGAGGGCTGTTTTTACCTGAGTGTCTGTGATTTCAGGGGCACTACATTCTTCCGGTATAGTTATGGACCCTTTTGGGGGTGAGAGGGGGGTAAAGTTTGCACTGAACCTGTCTGCCAGGATGTTGGCTATATCGGTCAGTTCAGTATATTTTGTGCCATTCTGCACTAACTCCGAGCAGATCTGAGACTTGCCACTTAAATTCTTGACATAGCTAAAGAATGTCTTGTGGTTATCTTTGGAATCCATGGCAATTTTTCTTTTGAAGCTAGCCTTGGATGATTTTATGAGGGAGCGTAGTTTCTTGCTGATACTGATCAGGGATGTTTTCCCTTCTTGGGATTTTACTCTTTTCTGTACTAGTTTCCTCCTTCTATTGTATAGCTTGTTTATGGCAGGGGTCCATGAAACTGGTTTCCTTTTCTTGGAGGAGTGAGTCTTGGTTTTGTTTGGGATAGCACGATTCATGCATTCTTGTAGGTGCCCATAGAGTGCATTAGTAAAGGATTTTGCAGCTTGGACAGCATTATCCTTTAGCAGCTTGGACAGCATTATCCTTTAGCATGGGGGCTTTGAAATTTCCCACCTCGGTCTTAAGTAACGTGAAGTTTGCTTTTGAAAAGTTTTTCACGGTGGTTTCTTTGACCGGGGGTGGTGGCGGAATGTGGATATACAGAGTGATTAGTTTTTGGTCAGATTTAACCAGCGAGGGGTTGACCTCCAGTGTGGAACACCGGTCGCCAATGTTGGTGATGACCAGGTCCAATATGTTGTCACCTCTGGTGGGGGTGTTGACCAGTTGATCCAGGGCGTTTGAGTTTATCAATTCTAGGAAATGTTGGGCGAGGGGGTTTATACTTGAGTTCTCCCAGTTAATGTTTGGGTAACTGAAATCACCCAATATCAGTGTGTTTGGTAGGAACTTTATGTTTCCCAGTGTTTCCAGGAATGCGGAGTGGGGGTCTTGGGACATGGTGGGTGATCTGTAGCAAGCTATAATTTGAATAGCAGTTTTGGTTGTTGTTAGTTGCACGTGGATGATCTCTGAAGCACCATGCTGTGCCACTAACCTGGAGGTGTGGGTATCCTTGATGAATATGGATACTCCCCCGCCTTTTGTATTTCAGTCTGGGTTTTGTGGCCAAAATGTATGGTATGAGTTGTAGCCTGGTAGTGCTGGGGTGCTCTCTGGAGCCTTAAACCAGGTTTCTGTTACTGCACATATATCGATTTTCTCCATACTGAGGAGTGACTCGAGTGCATGCATTTTGAGGTTTAGACTTCTGGCATTGAGTAGCATTACCCTCAGTTTTTTTTTTTAGTTACTTGTGCTATTTACGGCGGTGGGTTTGCCTTTTGAGCCTTGCCTAAAAAAGGCACTATGGGGGTGGCAAGAGCCTTGGCCAGTATTCGAAAGCTTAAGGGTGACAGGTGCAAGCCATCTCTAGCAAAGCAGCGTGGCTTGTCGAGCATGTCACCCCAGGCTGACAGACACGGATCCCTTTTGAATGACACCAGAAGCTTAGCCAATTGTTCAAATTGATAATTTTTTCTCTATACCGTAGTATCATTCTTGGTGAGGGCAGGATGCTACTCAGGATCAGGGTCATACTGGCCTGGGCTATGTGATCAGAGATCTCCTCCATGTCTCTTTTCATGCAGTACAGGGAGGTACAGCTCAGGTCATTCACACCAACATGGACAATGACAGAGTCATATTTGTACTTGTTCTGGAGTGACCTGAGTGCTTGTGTTATGTGGCAGATCCTGGCAACCAACAGGCAGCTAACAGTAACCTTCTCCTTGTTCAGCCTAGTGAGTGGGACATCAGTGTGCCCGACTATAGAGTCACCTATTACAAGTATGTTGGGTATGTTATTTTGCCTTAAGGGCTGTGATTGTGTGGCACACTGGTTTTGTGAAGTATGTGTTTCATGGTTTGTGTTAGGGGTGGAGGTTGCTTGGCTGTCTGCTTTGGAGGTCTCTGTTGCTTTTGCAGACTTTTATTTACAGCCTCAGAGTATGTTTTCATGTATTTATGTGTGTTTTTTGCCAGTGCTGGTTTCATAGGTCTATGTGAGACTGGAGGTGTGATGCAAGTAATTCCCTTCTCCTCTTGACTGACTGGTCCAGTCTTGGGTTGAGAGAGCTTAGCCTCCAGTTTGGCTGTATAACTGCATCTCTTGCATGTATTAGTGTTTGGTGGAAGGGAGAGTGGATTGTCTTTGTACATGAGGCAATTGTAACATTGCCTCAAAATGCCCAGATTCACCAGTTGGACCGGATAGTGCACCTGAAACTGCCCTTTGGACATGCCTGGATAGGTACAAGTGAACTCTTTTACTGATTGTCGGCTGGTAAGGTTGAATAGAGAGCCTTGTCCTTTCTACAGTATAGAGGGGTCTAGTGCTAAGGTTTATCAGTGCTTGCTATGAGTTTTGATCAAGTGCCGGGATCAGAAGTGAATGGTTTGAGTGCTTAAGTTGAAAGTTTGTCTAGTTCCAAGGGAAAAATTGAAGAGTACACTTTGTGGAGCCGGGAAAAGTAATAACCTAGCAAACTGGTGCTGCCCGGCGCACAAAACCACTCAAATGCGGGTTTTATAGCAGGGAAATGAAAGAGATAGAAATTAGCCCAAAATGGCCAATAAACTACTAATTGTTGGGTTAAAAACACTCCTCCAGGGACAGATAGGCTGCTCAAAGCTCCCTCTCTCACAGTGAACAGAGAAACTTCTTTTTATCCAAGTAAGGTATGGGCAAACACAGAAACTTGTAACACAGCCCTGAATTCAGAACTAACCTGAAAACTGAACTATACTAGCTTAGAAAGGCGGGAAAGCAAATATATTTTTTGTTTTTTTTTTCAGAAAATAAAGCAGATACAATCAAAAAACACTTTAAATGCACAGAAATGGCTATCACACATGATTGTGTAGCCTACAACAGTTAAACAGATAATTTAAACACAAAAATGACTTTGTTAAAGTGCAGGCAGTAAAATAAGTACAACATGTAGCTGAAACAAGCTTTTTAAATCACAGAAACTCTAGAAAATCTGTGTTTTAAGCGGAATTAGCTAAAGGCAGCAAGAAAATGCAGAAAAATGATAATAACTCCAAAGTCTCTATTTTGTCTCTCTGCTGCTGTAGAACTCTGCAGGGCACCAGGCAGGAGTTTGCTGAAGCATCTTGTGACAAGAGCGGCAAAAAAGATCTGAGATAATCTGGTGAGGGGTTTTGTGGGTAGAAACTTGCCTAGAGGGGTTTTGGCTTGCACGAGCTGTGAACAGCTGAGTCAGTTCCAATGACTGCAACAGAGTACCAAAGGTCAATGACAAATGAGGATTGACAACATCAGATTACATGATTTTTTTTCCTAGTAATTGGCTTTCTTGCATCTACTAATATCTGATGTAGAATAGTGTGCTGGGCAGCCAAGTGCTCTGAATTATGCGGAATGTAGTGCATTCAGCTCCTAACAAACACACTTTTCCACTGTTCTGCAATGAACAGCTTTGGCACCGCTACATCAGTTCTGATTGGTTAGTATACCGCAATTTCTGCCAAATGGCATTGCGGTATACAAACCGATCAAATAATTGCTCTGCTGTTCCACGTTGAACAGCACTGGTTGTGCTACAAGGTTTTTGATTGGCTCATATACCGCAATTACAGCCAATCACAGTAAACAAGATAATCAACTAAGTGTTCCTGAGGACGGGAACCAATGAGAGCTCCCAAATACTTACCCAATCACGCACCGGCAATGGTTTTCGCACCAGAAAATTGCCTTCAAAAAGGCCATCAGGATGCAGTCAGGATTCAGGAAGTATCCTTCTTGGAGAAGCCGAAAAGTACAGTTTTGTACCTACCATAAATGTAGATGTCCGAACAGGATAGCATCTGCAGTCCTTACAAATGGGTTGTCCTGTCGTCAGGCAGCCCTTCGGTCGGCCGGATTCCAAAGTCTGGGTCTGTCCTCGGCTGGTGTCGCACTTCACCCGACATCATCACTGCAGGTCTTCGGGTATAAAGGCATCAGCCGACGCCATTTTCCTCAGTGTTTCTTGCCCCAGATGCCAGTTGCCCTCTTGGATAGCTAAATTTTGGATAAATGCCAATGTTTCCAAAAAGTAGAAGGCAAACACAAAAAATAAGCATGTATGTACATATATACAAACAAATACACCATAAGAAATCCCCCCCCCCAGCTAGCTATTAGGTGGGCAAATACCTTAGGAGTACCACAGCGGGGAAGGAGGGTGGGTAATCCTGACTGCAGATGCTATCCTGTTCGGACATCTACATTTATGGTAGGTACAAAACTGTACTATGTCCTTCAAGGATGCATCTGCAGTCCTTACAAATGGGTAGAATACCATAGCCAAACTAGGGGAGGAGGAAGAAGAAATTATGGTGTAGTTAGGATCCCTTGCAAAACAGCAGTGGCAAACCCTGCTCGGGATCTAGAGTATAGAGGTAAGTTATAATGCTTGGCAAATGTATGCACGGAGGTCCAAGTAGCAGCCTCTATAATGTCCTTGGTAGCCACTCCTCGTAAGAAAGCTGTGGTAGTGGCTGTAGCCCTTGTAGAATGAGGACTTATGTTCTGTGGAATTTGCTTTCCATGGTAGGAGTAACAGAATCGTATGCAATTTCCTATCCACTTGGAGATTGTCTGTTTGGAAATTGCTTTTCCTTCCCTTCCTGTTGCATATGCTACTAGAAGCTGGTCAGTTTTTCTATTGCCCTTGGTTCTGTCCAGGTAGTAGCGCAACTGTCTATGTACATCCAAGGTATGTAGCAGTCTTTCCCCCCTGTTCTGTGGATTGGGAAAGAAGGTAGGTAGGTGGATTGCCTGGTTTAGAGACACTCTGGATACCACCTTAGGCATAAATGTAGGATTAGTTCTCATGGACACTCTATCTTGATGGAAGATTAGGAAGGGTTGTACTGCCGCCTGTAGTTCCGAAACCCTTCTTGCTGAAGTAATTGCCAGCAGGAAAGCAGTTTTCCAGGATAGGTGTTGAAGATCTGCTGTTGCTGCTGGTTCGAATGGAGGGAGTGTCAATTTTTCTAGCACAAAGTTCAAGTCCCATGCTGGTAATGGTGGTTTCTTAGGAGGTTTTACATTCTTAATTCCTCTCAGAAACTGCCTGAGTAGAGGATGTGAGAAGACAGGGGGATCGAAGCTGTATTCTGCAGAAATAGCTGATGCATGTATCTTGATGGAGGAATAGGACAGGCCTGTATGGAGAAGCTCTGCCAAATACTCCAGGATGTTGGCAATATCTACCTTTGACACATCTTTCCCTCTTTCAGTACTCCAAATGACAAACCTTTTCCATTTTCCTGCATAGTTCCTTCTTGTTGAAGGTCTGCGGGCCTCAAGGATAATGTCTTTAACCCTTTGGGATAAATCTGGGTTAGTTGCTCTTAAGTAATGTTCCAGGCAGTCAGTTGCAGAGTTTTCAGGTTTGGATGCAGGATGTTGTAGTCGCTCTGAGTTAACATCAAAGGAATCAGGGGTAGTGTCCACGTTTCCCCCCGAGACATGCTCCTCAGTAATGGATACCAATGTTGTCTTGGCCAATTTGGAGCTATCAGAATTATCCTTGGACGTTCCTCTTTGATTTTCAGTAGTACCTTGTGCATCAAAGGAAGAGGTGGAAATGCATATGCTGTCAGGCCTTTCCAACTGAAGGATAGAGAGTCCACCTTCCAAGCAAGTGGGTGGTATGTCCTTGTTTAGAATTTCTTGAGCTGGTGATTGAGTGGGGATGCGAATAGGTCTATTTGTGGCATTCCCCATTTCTTTGTGATGGCCTTGAAGATGTCCGGGTGTAGCATCCATTCGTGAGCATCCGAGGTAGTTCTGCTTAACATGTCTGCTAGGATGTTTTCTTTTCCCGGTACAAATATTGCCTGTAACTGAATGTTGTAACTCAGAGCCATATTCCATAGGTCCAGAGCCATTCGGCATAGGGGGTATGAATGAGTGCCTCCCTGTTTGTTGATGTACCACATGACTGTGGTGTTGTCTGTCCTTATCATCAATTGGCCTTCTTTGAGGAATGGTCTGAAATTCTGGATTGCTAGTTTTACTGCCAGCATTTCTTTTTGATTTATGTGCAGGTGCAGCTGATCTGGAGTCCATAAGCCTTGAATGCACTTGTCCAGCATGTGGGCCCCCAACCGAGGTCTGAGGCGTCCGTTGTGATGGTTTGGCTTGGTTGAATGCTGTGGAAGGACAAACCTGGGTTTGACTGGCATGCCTGAGCCCACCATAGGAACTCTTGTTTCAGGCATGGGATTAGTGGCATTTCGGTTTCTAAGCTGTGCCTGTGTTGAGACCATAAATTCTTTAGGTACCACTGTAGCTTTCTCATATGCAGTCTGGCATGGGGACCAGGATTATGCAGGATGCCATGAAGCCCAAGGCCTGCAGTACTTTCCTTGCTGTTAGTTTGTTCTGCTTTGTTAATGCCAAGAAGTAAAGAGGAAGTTGTTCTTGTTTTTCTGCAGTTAGGAATGCCATCTGTTTTACTGTATCCAATTCTGCACCCAAGAATGTTCTTGTTTGGGATGGTATCAGTCTTGACTTTTTTAAATTGACTGTGTATCCCAGGGCTTGTAGTAAGCAAATGACTCTTTGTAAGTCTTGTGTCAGCTTGTTTTTGTTGTCCGCTTGTATCAGGCAGTCGTCCAGGTATGGATAAATTTGGATTCCCTGAAGCCTGTAGTGAGCGATTACTGATGCCAGGCATTTCGTGAACACTCTGGGCGCAGTAGATAAGCCAAAGGGCAATGCTGAGAATTGATAATGCTCTGATCCTGCAAGAAATCTGAGGTGTCTTCTGCAATTTGGTCATATGGGGACGTGCAGGTATGCCTCCTTGAGATCTAGAGTTACCAGCCAATACTCCTTGCCCAGCATGGGAAGAAGTTGCTGTAGGGTCAGCATTTTTAATTTTGGAACAATGATGAATGTGTTTAAAGCGGACAGGTCGAGAATAGGTCTCCAACTTTTCTCTTTTCTTGGTACTAGGAAGAGTCTGGAGTAAAAACCCTTGCCCTGTTCTGTAGGTGGTACCCTTTCCACAGCTCTCATCTTTGTTAATTGAGCTATTTGTTTTAGAGCTTCTGTCTTTTGATTTGGTGGTAGGTTTGGCATTCCTTTTTTTACTGGTAAAGTGTGGAAATGAAACCTGTAGCCTTGGTCTATAGTTTGCAAAATCCACTTGTCTCTTGTGATATAGTGCCAGTTTTTTGAAAATAAGGCTAACTTTCCGCCTAAGGGTGCTGCTATTTGTTCCCTGGTAGGCGTGTCAGAGCCAAGTCACTGTGATTGTCCTGTTGCAGTGGTAGTGGTTGTATCTGTGCCTCGTTGGTTATTGCCTTGCCACTGGCGTCCCCTGTAGGCACCTCCTCTGGACTGATTTCTGCCTCTTGAACGCCTATTCCTGCCTCTCTGAGTTTTAGAGGAGTCTGGAAAGGACCAATTTTTGGAAGGCCAGTTCCTGCTAAACCTTGGGGCTGAACCTGTAAGAAATCTTTAACTGTTTGTACAGATTTTGCCTTCTCTTCCATTTTCTTCATTACCTGTTGGGCAGGAGAACCAAATAGACTGACCTTATCCATAGGAGCATCTAATAGCTTTGCTTTAACATGATCCGCAAGACCTGTTCTTTCAACCATGCATGCCTTCTTATAACTGTGCCAGTCATGGCTGATCTAAATGAAGCCTCCAGTGCATCATAGCCACATTTTAAAGAATGGTTACTAACCTGCTGAATGTTATTCACCATTTCTAGAACATATTTCTTATCTAAGGAATCATCAGAGGACAGTTTCTTAGTTAACTGATCAAGCATAAACTCTTGGTATTGGATCATATGAAACTGACAGTTCAAAGCTCTAGCTGAGAGAGTAGCAGAGGTGTATACTTTTTTACCCCATCTCTCTAAGGACCTGGATTCCCTTTCAGAAGGGAGAGGGTTTTTCGCTGAGGTCGAAGCTACTGCCTTAGGCCCCTGGGAGATAGTCTCAGGATCTGCAAAAGGAGCCTTGTATAAGTGGTGATGAGTGTCCGGGACCCAGTAAAACCTATCGGGCTTAGCAGGGGCTGGAGGTAAAGTATCAGGAGCAGTGCAAGCATCATTAAATGCATCATCCACAACAGGAAGAACTGGAGGTATAGCTAAAGGCCTATGTTGCGGTAAGTGTAAAAAGGTCCTAAGCCTTTTTCTTGAATCTGAGAAATCTTGTCCCTGCCATTGGAATTGCTCTCTCATGGCATGTAAGCTTTCCCCAAAGGAAAATTCCTCTGGTGGAGAGGCAGAAGGAATCGATTCTTCAGCATCGGAATCTTCATAAGTAGAAAAAGGAGCCTCTGGATGGTCTGTATTGTCTGTATCATCAGAAGAGTCATCCGAGGACACTGGCTCAGGGGGCTCTGCTCTAGGTCTCTTTTCTGGAGGTTGAGAGGCCCTGTCTGGGTGAGATTGGGATCCCCTTATTAAAGAGATGAGATCCTCTGCCAGAGTAAGCATTTGGGAACTGGAACTGGGCCTGTGAGAGGGGGGCTTAACAGGCACAGACTTAGTAGTTTTGGCTGCTTTAGCCCTGGCAAAGGCCTTTATAGACATGGCTGCAGGAGGCCTAGCAGCACCACGTGCTGGGGTAGAGACATCCAAAGGGATGGTGTCCGATAATTCTTGAGAAACCACAGTAGTAGGCAAAACTTCAGAGGCCGATTCAACTAGGGTAGAAGGGGCCTCGGTAGTAGTCATGGATTCGGCTGAAGATTGACCCGTTTGCTCGGTTTCGGCCGAAACCGAGACACTCGCGATTTGCTTAACCGTGGTTTCGGCCGAAACCGCGGACTGCGAGTGTCGGTCCTTTTCTTTGCGTTTCTTAACAATTTGAGTAGTCGGAGGATCCGACGGCATAATGTACGCAAAATCTGAGCCGAAAAACTGTTCAGCAAACTCTCACCGACGCCTAAGTGTTCGTCGGTTGAAGGAAGCACAGGCTAAACAAGCTGCTATGTCGTGGTCTGGGCCTAAACAAGGTAAGCAGTAAGAGTGAAAATCTTTATGAGGTATTTGTTTCCCACAAGTTAAACAGTTATTCACTTTTTCTGACATCGGCTGAGGCAAGAAAGAGTCCCCAACGGGGTACTTAGCTTTTTAGAAGTCTTCGAAGTAGTATTCGGTAGTAGTAATCTCTGGATCTGACCGACCGGCCCTTGCGAACAGCTTCTGCTTCGGGCGCCACACGGCAAGAAAGACTGAGGAAAATGGCGTCGGCTGATGCCTTTATACCCGAAGACCTGCAGTGATGACGTCAGGTGAAGTGCGACACCAGCCGAGGACAGACCCAGACTTTGGAATCCGGCCGACCGAAGGGCTGCCTGACGACAGGACAACCCATTTGTAAGGACTGCAGATGCATCCTTGAAGGACATCTTGTTGTTCATGCCGTGGATCATTGGAGGAGAAGCCAGGAATCATTATTGAAGTCCAGTGTGTGGAAGGACGGAAAAGTGACAAACGGGAGTCTGCAGACCTTCAGGGAGCTCGCCAGCTTGGGTTTGAGTATGCATCTGTTCCAAAAGGGTGAAGTTTATTTTTGCTGGAGCCTGGAGGTGTTGCGGTGGAACTTAGAGGATTTTTGCTTTTGTTGTGGACTCAGGGAGCTGCAGCTGCTTACTGTGCAGAGGTATGTGTGTGTTAAAAATGTATGCAGGTGTGTGTGCATGTGTTAGAAATAATGCTGGTGGGTATGCAGGCTGTGTGTGTGTGTGTGTGTGTGTGTGTGTGTGTGTGTGTGTGTGTGTGTGTGTGTGTGTGTGTGTGTGTGTGTGTGTTAGAAATAATGCTGGTGGGTATGCAGGCTGTGTCTGTGTGTGTGTGTGTGTGTGTGTGTGTGTGTGTGTGTGTGTGTGTGTGTGTGTGTGTGTGTGTGTTAGAAATAATGCCGGTGTGTTTGCAGGGTGAGTGTGTGTGTGTGTGTGTGTGTGTGTGTGTATGTGTGTATGTGTTAGAAATAATGCTATTTGGTATGCAGACTGCGTGTTAAAAATAATGCTGGTGGGTATACAGACTATGTGTTAGAAATAATGCTGGTGTGTATGCAGACTGTGTGTTAGAAATCATGCTGGTGGGTATGCAGGCTGTGTGTGTGTGTGTGTGTGTGTGTGTGTGTGTGTGTGTGTGTGTGTGTGTGTGTGTGTGTGTGTGTGTGTATGTGTTAGAAATAATGCTATTTGGTATGCAGACTGCGTGTTAAAAATAATGCTGGTGGGTATACAGACTATGTGTTAGAAATAATGCTGGTGTGTATGCAGACTGTGTGTTAGAAATCATGCTGGTGGGTATGCAGGCTGTGTGTGTGTGTGTGTGTGTGTGTGTGTGTGTGTGTGTGTGTGTGTGTGTGTGTGTGTGTTAGACATAATGCTGGAGGGTATGCAAGCTGTGTGTTAAAAATAATGCCGGAGGGTATGCAAGGTGTGTGTGTGTGTGTGTGTGTGTGTGTGTGTGTGTGTGTGTGTGTGTGTGTGTGTGTGTTAGTAGCCCACTGTACAGATGCTGAGACTGATGGATTACTTTGTGTTCTGGAGACACATAATAGTGACACTAGCTGGACTGTCTGGATAATAGCAAATGCAATGGTACAGATTTTATACCCGAAATTAAAAATAAGGGGTTGTTCTTAGTGGTAACTTTATTATAGCAAAAATATAGCTGGAGCGATGATTCGCCTTGGTCATAACACAGATATGCTGACATGATACACTTATCAGTTAACTTGGGATTAAAAAAAATAAAAATTAGTTATAATGCATCGCGGCACATGGAAGTTTGTATTGCACAGGAGATGAAGATTATTTTCTCTTAGTCATTTGCTGAAGGTTAAAATTAGCAAGCCGCAATATTTAAGTTTATTTAGTTATAAAATGTGTTGTGTGGCACGCAATCAGTATCTTTGTCTTTTAGAAAATGCATGTACAAAAGTCGTGTTCTAACAGCTTTCTATGTTTTTAAGAGTAATACTTAAAATGTATCCATATTAGCTGGGTTTGCTGCTCATAAAATTTCAGTTTGTCAGGGAAATTAATGGCAATATAGTTTACAGTTACTGTATGTTGAGGCATTTTCAGAATGCATATCCTTTAGAAATTGCATGTAAACACCCCATTCTAACAGCTTTCTATGTTTATAAGAGTAATATTTAAAATGTATCCCTGTTAGCTAGGTCTCTGCTCTATGTTTTGATTTGTTGCTCATAAAATGTGTTTTTATGGGAAATTATGCTGTGTTTGTTTAACGTCACTGTGTGTTAAGAAGCATTTTGGTTTCAGATTTCATATTCTTTAAACATGTACAAAAGTCCTGTTCTAACAGCTTTCCAGGTTTAAGAACAACACTTAACATGTATCCCTATTAGAGAGGTTGTTGCTCTATATTTTTTGGTTTGTTGCTCATAACAGTCCTGATTGCCTGGGAAATTATGCTGCCAGTTTAAAGTCACTATATTAAGAGGCATTTGAGTTTCAGCTTTCATATCCTTTAGAAAATGCAGATACACGCTTCCGGTTGTAACAGCTTTCCAGGCTTATAAGAGCAATATTTGTGTGTCCCTCTTTGTGCCTTTGCCCACTAAGTATAAAGCTTTGCAGAGATTTCTTGTCATAACAGGCTGAGAGGTAGGGTTTATTATAGCAATAACCCACGCCTGGGTGTGGGTAATGCAGGATTTACCCACGATTGGCGTGGTTTGGTCCCGAGGGCGAAGCCCTCGGGACCAAACAAAGACAACCATGGGTAAATCCCGCATTGCCCACACCGAGAAGTGGGTTATTGCTATTATACTATGACATTATTTAAGAAAATAAATAATTACTTTTCTTAAATAATGGCATTGTATAATGCCTCTTTGCTGCCCTTCCGCAGCTGTCTGGTATTCGCGGCAGTTCTGATTTACTGCACATGCCTACGCAGTACATCAGAGCTGTGGCCAAAAGCAATGGAGAAAGCAAGATCTCCGTTGCTTTTTACTGTTTCGCTATGTTAAATGGGTTTAACATAGCGAGACAGCTTTAAAATAAGCAACGGATGTCCGTTGCTTATTTTAAAGCTGTCTCGCTATGTTAAACCCATTTAACATAGCGAACAGTAACGGAGATCTTGCTTTCTCCATTGCTTTTTAAACCTGTCTCACTATGTTAAATGGGTTTAACATAGCGAGAGAGCTTTAAAATAAGCAACGGAGATCTCTCCGTTGCTTATTTTAAAGGTGTCTCGCTATGTTAAACCTATTTAACATAGCGAGACAGGTTTACAAAAAAAGCAACGGAGAAAGCAAGATCTTCGTTGCTTTTTACACACTGTGTCGCTATGTTAAAGGAGTTTAACATAGCAAGACAGCTTTAAAAAAAGCAACGGAGATCTCCGTTGCTTTTTTTAAACCTGTCTCGCTATGTTAAACTCTTTTAACATAGCGAGACAGTGTTTTAAAAGAGACTTATACTAATGGAAAAAGTCCAGGCGACCGGACCTTTTTCCATTAGTATAAGTCGATTTACAACGTGCACGCTGGCCAATCAGCGTGCACGTTTTGGAATATTAATGGGGGGTCATGGTATAATTTGCTTGTTGTACTGGTTTTACAATGCATGCTCATAACAGCAAGGCCTAAGACCCTATTTTTTGTCTCGTCAGATGTTTGCACAGCAAATGACGTAACTATTCTCCTGATAGTTGTTTGGGTTACTATTGCCTTGTCCCCAGAGTACATCTATTTTACTCTACATGCATGCTAATTTTTTATGAAGGGAGTTAGAAAATTGGTTATAGGTATCTGGGTTTGTTTTGCATTACTAAAAGTAATGCAGTGCATCTTGTGTTCTCTCGACAAGGAATGCGATATGGTCACTTACATGTTGGAAAAGGGCAGCCACTATGCCTTCATTTTATTTTAAGTGTTGAAGACAGACTACTGAAACTAGTTTAGATATTTCTAAGAACAGCCTTAACACTTATCATAGGTAAAAGTGTTTTGATACATTGGCAGGTTAGAAGTGCATTACTGCTCGTGTTGGAAATATTTTTATGCAAGAATTTCAGGATTTGTTTTGTTAGCTGCACACTAGACAATTAAAACTGTCTATTGCGTTAATGTCTCAGTTTTCACTAATACTTTCAGTGTACCTAGGTTTGTCCCTATTTTTAGAGCTATACTGGTGTTTTTTGGAGAAAATGTCATGCATGTGACTTCACAGTTATGCAGTTCTACTTCAGAAAATGTTTAAAGCACATTCTGTTGTCACTGCCTCAGAGTAATGGTAACAATATCTTGTAGCACATTCATGCCAGTCTTACTGCAGCCATTGTATACAATTTTTTTGCAGTTAGTGTGCTATTTGGATTTTAAAGTACAATACTAGGATTTCTTGATGTACAACTGTTTGGTTTATGTGATTTGTTTTTTGGTGGTTACAGATGTGACAGCTTACATTCTTTGGTCATAACTGTTCACAACATGTCTGAAATGTCTCATTCTTGGAAGTACTGAGTGATGTACTTCAACTTTTCAAGGCACCTTTGGCAGATGCACACCAGGGTATAGGACTGGGCTAGAACACTTCTGAAGTGGTGCAGGTAGTATTGTCCTGACGTAGTACTGCAAGTAGTACTGTCCTGATGTAGTGCTGCAGGTAGTATTGTCATGAGGTAGTGCTGCAGGTAGTGTTGTCATGATGTAGTGCTGCATGTAGTATTGTCCTGATGTAGTGCTACAGGTAGTGTTGTCCTGATGTAGTGCTACAGGTACTATTGTTATGATGTAGTGTATGTCTTTAATGGTACAATTTGAAGTGTTTTGCAAGTAGATTAAGCTGGGTTTGTTTATCCTTAACATAAAGTCTTTCTGCTTAAACTGTTTTATTCAGCTGTACTTGGTCAACAGCACCAAACTTCCCAGCCCTTAAATAAGGCTCCTAATGCTAAAAAAGTTCCATAAAATTGTACTGTTAAAGTTGCTGTCTGTGTTTAAAAACAGAACATAGATTAGAATTTAAAGGAAGTACAAAAGCAAGAAAAAATGCCTCTTACTTTAATCACAGGCTCTGAGGATTCCTCTGGTGTGGTTAAGCCCCGCTCAGTCTATGGGCTCGCTCTGCACCCCACTCTGCCCCCTCTATTCCCACCTGCCCCAGTACCTCTAAATTTATAACCCCTCAGCCACACCCCTCCCCTTCCTTTGCCAACCATTAACAGGAATTTGTTTATAACCCAACCCTACTACTATCTCCCCACCTACTATTACACCTAGGTTGCCTACCTACCAGAAGTATATTCCTCCCATTATGTCTCTAATACTTACTAAGTCTTCTAAAATACCACCTCTACACTATACCCTACCTTTACTAATCACCCTTTATTCCCTCACCATCTATGAAAACCAATCCTATATAGGATTCAACCACCCCAAACGCCTTGCTACCACCCCAATCCTCTCAAACCATTCTGCCCACTCATTCATGCCATCAACGCCAACTCCTTTACCCCTAACACCCACTCTGTTATACCCAGATATGTTAACACCAAAACTAAATACTACCAAAAACTGATACATTTCTAAAGCTCATAGCTAGTTTTCCCCACACCTTACTATTGATGGGGATATCCACCCCAACCCTGGGCCACCATCTCCAGATTACACTAACTCTAATCATAACAGCCCAAACATAAGGCAAAGCCTAAATAGATCCCCCAGCTCACTATTGACCTGCCACTTAAACATTAGAAGCATCAACAGTAAGGTCCACAACCTCCATGCCCTCCTGACAACCTACTCCCCCAACATACTTTGCCTCACCGAAACATGGTTAAAACCAACTACTCCAGATAATGAAATTCTACCTCCAGGGTATAATACACTCAGGCTAGATCGCACTACCAGGATAGGGGGAGGGGTTGCTGTTCTCTATAAAAGCACCCTAAATGTTACTCTAGACAACCTTCAACCACCTATATTTAACAAAACAGAAACTTATGATTTCCAAACTACAAATAAATAAAAACAAATGTATAAACATAGTATGTGTCTATATTATCCCAGGTAATAACTCGAGGACCCTAGAAGATATCCTCTACTGGCTATCCAATGCCTACCCCCAAGAGACCATTGTTCTAGGGGACCTCAATATAGACTGGAACACCTGCATGCAGAGACCCCAACCACCCACGTAAACCTACATGGTTTTACACAAACTATAACCTCCCCTACTAAGATCAACAAGCCTAACAATAAAAAAAACGTATCCTAGACTGGATACTAATTAATAGCCCCCACCACATGTATAAACCAGGTACTCTCCCTGAAGATCTAAGTGATCATTTATTAACGTACACTATTAGGCATAAAGTTGAATGTCCACATCCACCCACCTACAAAACATTAATAAATAACAAAAACTTAAACCGTAATAAATTCTTAGAAGAACTTACATTATGCAATTGGTCAATTCTAAAACAACTACCACTAGATGAGGCAGTAACACACTTTAATAGCATATTCCTGGCCATCCTTGACAAGCATGCACTTGCACGCTCTATTAAGATTAAAACAAAAGTTGCCTCCTGGCTCACTAAAGATCATCCAAAGAAATAATGCCTGAAACACCTGGCACTCCTCTAAAGCCCCACAAGATCAACTCAAATTTCGACAATATAGGAATGATACAAAAAAATCCATATTACTAGACAAAAAAAAAAACTATTTCTGACATCTACAGAAGAAACACCACAACAAGCCACAGAAGTTCTGGGCAGGTATTAAACTCCTCTACCCAGGGCAATCCACAATTCCAACCCCCTCAGCCCCAACCCAAAAATCGCCAGAGTCCATTGTCAACACCTTCAACAGTTTCTTTACAAAAAACATCCAGGCCCTTGCTAGCACGTAAACCCACCTGTCCTAATGCTGAAACCCCTAAACCCAGTGACATTATCTCCTTTAGCTTTCAAAAAGTTCCAACTTTATTCATTACAGCCCTAATTAAAAAACTCAAACCAACCACCCTTTCAGCTGACCTCCTCCCTGCAGACTACCTGCAAAAAGCTGCTGATGTTATAGCATACCCTGTCTCTATTTTGTTAAACAGAACCGTAACTTTAGCCTCTATCCCCTCTGTCTGGAAAATATCACAAGTCATACCACTGCACAAAGGAGGCAGCTCCATTTAGCTGTCAAACTACAGACAAATAGCTATCCTTTCCCCTCTGGCTAAAATAGGGAAAAGTGTATCCATAAACAACTCTTACACTACATTATTCAACATAATCTTCTGGCCAACTCCCAGCATGGATTTAGACCACAGCACCTCAGCCCTCCTCTCCTTTTCTAATGTCATAAATTTAAACCGTAACAACAACAAACTATCTTCTGCCCTGTTTTTCTATCTTTCTAAGGCCTTCGACATGGTTAACCACCAGCTACTCTTACTTACCCTAATTAAAATAACCCTAAACAACCATGCCACACAATGGTTTCAGTCTTATCTCAGTGGAAGACAGCAGGCTGTCCTTTGGCAGGACAAACTGTCCAGCCTTCTTCCCATTACCCTTGGTGTCCCTCAAGGCTCCATATTAGGTCCCCTTCTTTTCTCCCTCTTTATCAGTGACCTCCACACTGTAATCCCAGATGCAACCTGTATACAATATGCTGATGACTCCACCCTGATTTGCTCAGCCTCTACCCCTACAAATCTCCTTAGTTTAACCCAGAAAACCTTTAATACAGTGGAAAGCTGGATCTCTAATCAACAGCTGATATTAAACCCTAATAAAACAAAGCTATTGCTCTTCTCCCCTACTCACAAATCCTTTCAACCTTCATTTACTATAACATCTAACAATGGGACCATAATCTCACCAGATATGTATACCAAACTCCTGGGTGTTATAATAGACAACAACCTCAAATACGATATGCACGTAAACCAAACTATTACAACTTTTAATAAAAAACTTGGCTCCCTGTACAAAAACACACCTTTTCTCACCCCTCTAGCTAGGACTGCCACTGCCTGTACCCATTTGCTTTCAACTCTACTCTATGCCTCATCAATACTCACTAACTTGAACAAAACTCAGCAAACTATCTAGCTGCTACAATCAAATTGTCAGGTTTGCCACAGGAACTCCCTACAGGACACACCATTGTCAAAACCTAAACCTCTTAGGATGGCTGGAACTTCCCAGACTAATTCAATATAATCAACTTACTGTAGCATTTAAGGTTATTAACCATCCAGAAAAAATGCCCTCCCTTAAAAACATTATCCATCCCTACAAAAACGCTAGGCCACTTCGTTCCACTACAAAACTTTTGGTTCAGTTTGTTAAAGTTAACAACCTATCTGCAGAATCTTTGTTTGCAAACTCAGTAGGCAAAACCTGGAATTCGCTCCCATCTGACCTTACTCTGAAACCCTCCCTTAATCAGTTCAAATAAAAATCTAACCCAGTATTTTAAAACTCACTTATTATGCCCTTGCTCTAACCCTGACTATAGCCTCATCTACTTCCATATCCCTGCAATTTTTTATTCACAGCGACTAACCTCTTACATTAAAAGGTTTGAAAAGAGAAACTGTAACATCCTTGCAGATACTCTGTATATAAGCTGCACCTATATGTTAGGTTTGATAAGAAAAATTGTAACATATCTGTATATATTTCTGAATATAAACTGTATTCTTCATAGGCTTGAAATGTGAGACTGTAACTTGTATGTTAATATGTTTGTGCATATACTGTAACTTGCTTGTCTTTATCTGTTTGTAAGTTTGCAGCTTATCTCCCCAGGCGGTGCTGAAAATGGACATGCATCCAGTCGGACTATCCCGGTCAACAAATGTAAAATAAAATTTAAAAAAATAAATAAATAAATTGTGACATCAAGAGTGCTTTGATACTGAAAATGTCATTTTGCAATAACTCTCTCCCTTCTTTAACACTGTTAGTTGGGCATGTGAACACCAGAGGATTGCAAGTGTCATCGTCGAAACAAGGGAGTGAGTACAGTGATCGTGCAGGCCTTTATAGTTAGCAAAAGAAGCAGAGAGGAGTAGCAGAAAGTGCAAAGACCAGAAATTTCCAATGATGTGGGTAGGTTGTGGGCCTGTTGCCCTATATCTTAGATGTTCAGGAGATGGTTCTTTTTTTTTTTCCTGCCGTACAGCCCCATTTCTTTCTGTGTTCAGTAACACCACTGTTTTACAAACCTAGGTACAGACAGCCCAGTTTACAATAAGGACAGGGATATGGCTATAGATGGCACTCCAAAGAAGAGGAGATAAACAATTTTTTACCAAGTGCCTTTGACTGGCTTTCTGTGAGTAGGTGTGGAGTGAAATATGCTTTTTGCAAGACCTGTAACACAGACTTCACAGTCCATCATGGTGGCCAACATGATCTGCAATGACATGCCAACAGCGAGAAACAGACAGAATTGCAAGCATGCAGCTGGAAGGACTATAGCAGACTTCTTTGGACCTCAGAGTTTAGCAAGTACAAAGGTGGTTGAGGCATAGGTTGGTTTTGTGTCGCTCCTTGCAAAACATTTGCAGCGAGAGAACACATTTTGAAATTTATGAAGAAATGTGGAGAGAATCAAGTTGTTCTCCTATAAATGACATGTGGAGCAACGAAGGCAGCCAGTATTGCATGGGATGTTTTAGGGCCTCATTACCAGAATGAAGCTGCTGCTGCCTGCTAGAAATCACCATTCTGCGTGTATATGGACCAAATGCACAGGCATGGGTGAGGAAAAACTGTAGGTGATCCTTGTTGGTTATCTTGATGAAAAGGCAGGCAAAAATGTTATATGGTTCCTTAATATGCCAGAATGTGTGTTAGGAACTGGACAAGCATTGTTTGATACTTTAATGTCCACTCTGACACAATTTAACATTCCAGTTTCCAACATTGTGGCCTTTTCTTCTAACAATGCTGCTTCAATGATTGGGGAAACACAATTTTGTGTAATCTTGTTTAAAGGAGGTAAAGCCTACCATTGTAAATGTGGGGTGTCTGTGCCACCTGGCAGATAGTACAGTTGTGCACACTTACCATAAATGTAGATGCTCAAGTGTATTCAATGTTGCAGTCATCAGTTGTGGGTTAACCCTGCTGGGTAGCCCTCGGCCGGCCTGAATACCAGTGTAAAGGATTTCCCACTTGCGTCGGCTGTTCTGAGTCTGGGGCTGATGTCAGGTCATCAGGGCTATAAAGGGTGACAGCCAAAACCATTACATCAGTTCTTCCTGTCCCCCAATAGTCAGGAGCCCCTAAGAGGATACAGAAATACGGGGGAAGGTGGGACGGAAACAGAAAGTACAGTTGTGTACACTTACCATAAATGTAGATGTTCGAGTGTATTCACTGTTGCAGTTCTAACAAATGGGTTATCCAGCCCCCAGTAGCACTCGATCGGCCCGAATACCAAAGCTATGGGGATATGACGTCGGCTGCCATCGGCTGTATAGGACGTCATTATCCTTGATACAAAAGGAGGCAGCCGACGTCACTTCCTCAGTCTTTCCTGCCAACAAATGTCAGGAGCCCCCAAGTAAACAATGCTTAGACAAAAAAATAAAGCATCCTTGGTAAACCAAATAAAGCCTGCACCGTAGGAAAGGAGAGCAGGAGAATACCAAAACTAGGGGAAGGAGGGAGGCAAACCAGGACTGCAACAGTGAATACATTTGAACATCTACATTTATGGTAAGTGTACATAACTGTACTATGTTCGTGTTTCACTGTTGCAGTCCTAACAAATGGGTTGATTACCAAAGCCCAGAGAAGAGGGAGGAAGTGGCAACACAATTGAGAATTGGAGAGAATACCCTGCAGAACAGCAGTGGCAAACCCCACCCTGGATCTAGAAAACAAAGGCAAATTATAATGTTTTGTAAAAGTGTGTACAGAACACCATGTGGCAGCCTCTAAAATGTCTTTAGTAGGAACACCCCTTAAAAAAGCTGCAGAAGTGGAGGCTACTCTTGTGGAGTGGGTCCTCACTCCTTGAGGAGGAACCTTGCCATGAAAGGAATAACAAAAAGAAATTCAGTGTGCAATCCATTTTGAAATGGTTTGCTTAGAAATAGCTTTGCCCTGAGCTCCAGGAGCAAAGCTGACCAACAGCTGAGCTGATTTCCGAAGATCCTTAGTCCTGTCCAAGTAGAATCTGAGCTGTCTGTGTACATCAAGAGAATGCAAGGATCCTTTCCCCTCTATTTTGAGGATTAGGAAAGAATGTAGGAAGGTGTATGGACTGATTAAGTGTCAGGCTAGAAACCACCTTCGGCATAAAAGAGGGATTGGTCCTCAGGGAGACACGATCTGCATGGAAGATGAGAAAAGGCTCCACAGCTATGAAAGCCTGCAGTTCTGAAACTTTCCTTGCTGAAGAAATAGCCAAAAGGAATGCAATTTTCCAAGAGAGAAACGTTAAGTTTGCAGTAGCAGCTGGCTCAAAAGGAGGAAGAGTGAGCTTCTCCAACACAAAATTCATTTCCCAGGCCAGAGTAGGTGCCCTTCTGGGAGGTTTTAAGTTACTTGCACCTCTGAGAAACATTTTCATCAGGGGATGAGAGAAAAAGGGCTGTTCAAAAGAAAGCAGAAATAGCTGAAGCATGAATCTTGATAGAAGAAAAGGAAAGTCCACTTTGAAGCAATTCAGCCAAGTATTCCAGGATCAGAGGAATAGTGGGCTGAGAAGAAGATTCCCCCTTTTCCTGCATCCAGTGAGAGAATCTTTCCAATTTGCCAGCATAGGACTTTCTAGTGCTAGGCCTCCTGGCCTCACGAAGTACGTCAACCACCTGCTGGGAAAGGGAAGAAGAAGTAGATTGATTCATACAATGAGCCATGCTGCCAAATGGAGAGTCTGAAGATGAGGATGCAGAATTTTTCCCCCTTCCTGAACCAAAAGATCTGGTTTCAGAGGAAGATGCCATGGAGGAAATTGGGAGAAACTGTGAAGCAGAGGATACCAATGCTGCCTGGGCCAGTCTGGAGCTATGAGAATGATCCTTGGTCTTTCATCCCTGATCTTCAACAATACTATGGGAAGAAGAGGAATAGGAGGGAAGGCATAAATTGAAAGAAGTGACCAAGGGAAAGACAGAGCATCCACTTTCCAGGCTTTGCTGTGATGCTGTCTGGTGCAAAAAAGTGGCAGAAGGTGGTTATCCGGGGAGGATAAAAGAAGCACCTGCGGAGTGCCCCAATGCTGAATGATGCTGTAAAAGACGGTTTTGTTCAGCTGCCACTTGTGAGGATTCAGGGTTTGTCTGCTCAACTGGTCTGCCAAAACATTGAATCTCCGTGGAAGAAACTGAGCTAGAAGATGTAGGCCCAATGATGCTGCTATGGACCATAGAATCATGCTCTGTCTGCACAGGGGGTAAGAACGAGCCGCTCCCTGTTTGTTGATGTACCACATGACTGTGGTGTTGACTGTTCTGACCAGCAGAATTCCAGGCAAAAGAAGATGCTTGAAAGCTAGTAAGGTCTAGTGAACTGCAATTAATTCCTTCAGGTTTATGTGCAAGTGCATCTGCTGGGCGTTCCAACGTCCCTGTATGCATCTGCAATCCAGGTGAGCTCCCCATGCGAAGTCTGATGAGTCTGTGGTCAGAACTTGAATTGTAGGAGGTGGATGGATAGGCATGCCCTTGTTTTGCAAACAGGCTGTCGCCCACCACAGAAACTCTCTGCAGACAAGGAAGCAGAGGAATAATCACACCCAGGTCCTGTGTATGTTGAAACCAAAGGTTCTTGAGGTACCATTGCAATTTCCTCATATGCAGCTTTCCATATGGAATCATGAGAATGCAAGAGGCCATTAATCCCAGAGCTTGCAGGTATTTCCTTGCAGGGAGCTGGGACAGGCTTGCCAAGTCCTTGAAGTAAGCTGAAAGTGTTGTCTGCTTCTCCTGGGTGAGATATGTCATATGGGCGGCTGTGTTCAGACTCGCTCCCAGGAATGTTATCTCCTTTGATGGTACCATTTTTTAATTTTGCTCGTTGAGAGTGTAACCCAGGGAAGAGACAAGAATCTTCACAAATTCCAAATCCTTTAACAGCTGTTCCCGAGACTTTGTTTGAATCAGCCAGTTGTCCAAGTAAAGGTATATCTGAATTCTCTTCTGCCTGTAAAAGGCAATGACTGGAGCCAGGCATTTTGTTAAAACTCTGGAAGCAGTAGATAAGCCAAAGGGCAGCGCAGAGAATTGATAATGTTGCTCGCTCACTCTGAAGCGAAGGAACTGCCTGCAGCTTTCCCTGATAGGGATGTGTGGATAAGTGTCTTAGAGATCCAAAGTTACCAGCCAGGAATCCTTGTCCAACATTGGTAGCAACTGATGAAGAGTGAGCATTTTGAACTTTGGAATCACCAAGAAAGAGTTCAGAATGGATAGATCTGGGAAAGGCTGCCAGGTGCCTTCTTTTCTGGCACCAATTAAAGTCTGGAATAGAAGCCGTGGCCTACCTGCTGAGCAGGAACTGATTCTATTGCCCCCAGATGCAACAGAGACAAAATTTGCTTTTCTACTTCTGCCCTTTGATTTGAAGGAATGTCTGGGAACCCTTTGTGCACAGGAAAGGCGTGGAAAGAAAACTTGTGCCCTAGGGATACAGCTCTGAGTACCCATTTGTCGTCCGTGATGGTGGCCCAGATCTTTGCAAAAATGGCTAACCTTCCTCCTAAAGGAAACTCTGGACAAGCAGGAAAAGGCAGAAGTTGGACAAAGTCATTGAGAATGCTTGGACTGAGATGCAGGCTTAGAACTTCCTGACTTAGAAGTGGAAGCATGCCACTGTTTAGTCCTTTGTGAGGTAGTCCCATAACCCCTAGCAGATTTATAACCTCTGGTCCTAGACCAATTCTGTCTGCTGGTATCAGGAAACATCCAACTCTTATAAGGGTAGTTCCTTCTAAAGCAAGGAGGTTGAACTTGCAGAAAGTCTAACTGTTTGCATGGACCTGGCCTTATACTCAATCTTCTTGAGCACCTCCTCCACTTTACTGCCAAAAAGACTGTCCTTGTGTAAAGGTACATTTAAAATCTTGGCCTTGACAGGCTCTGGAAGGGGCTGTTCCCTGAGCCAAGCATGCCTCCTGATAACAGATCCAGTAGCTACAGCCCTGCAGGAAGCTTCAAGAACGTCAAAACTATAGTGTAATGAATGCTTGTTAACAAGACTGGCAGAATTAAGTAAGTCCTGCATATCGGTATTCTCCGCCAAGAGAGGCACACTGGAAATATTTGCCTTAATAGCCTTCAAGGTATGCTGCTGATACTTGAGCATATGAAAAAGGCAATTGGTAGACCTAACAGCAAGAGTGGCAGAGGTATAAACCTTCTTACTCCACCTGTCTACAGTCCTAGATTCTCTATCAGAAGGAACAGGATTTCTGGTAACAGTAGCCTTAACCCCTTTAAGCCCTTAAGAAATAACCTCTGGGTCAGCCAGAGGATTACGATAAAGAAACATGGAATCAGGAACTCTGTAGTACCAGTCAGGTTTCCTGGAAGCCAGAGGAACAGAGTTTGGAGTAAAGGCATTTTCCAGAAAAACATCATCCACCACGTCCAACACAGGGGTAACAGCCAGAGGCTTGTGCTGAGGCAAATCCAAAAATTCTCTGATCCTTTTCTTAGATTGAGGGTAGTCTTGACTTTCCCATTAAAATGCTCCCTAAGAGTATTCAAAGTATCACCAAAAGAGAATCCTCTGGAGGAGAAGCAGAAGGAATGGACTCCTCTGCATCAGAATCCTCAAAAGGAGAAAAAACCTGACAAACTTCCTCTTCATCAGCAGAAATGCTAGAAGTCTCAGTACCTGAAAAAGACAAAGCTTCTGGGGAGAAAGCCCTGCCTCTTTTGGAAGGAGGAGGCTGTGAGCCCCTAATAAGAGTCAAAAGATCATTAGCCATTTTAACCATCTGAGATTGAGGGGAACGAGAAGCAGCTGGAGCCTATTTCTTCACAGGCTTGCGACTAGAGGATTTACCTGAAAGTCGGTAGGACTCAGGAGGCTTGGCTACTGAAGAGGTCGTCAGTATGTGCCTGCTGTCAGAACAAAGAGCGGAGGCCTCGGAAGCCAGAGTCTGCTTAGCCACAGGCTGAAGGTCAGAAGACAAAAATGGAAGCTGGAGGCATGGAGGACTCAAAAATGGTCTCACCAGAGGCCTGCGGAGGTAAATCCGCGGACTGCAGGGGATGCAAAGGTGCCTCACTGACCACCACCGGAGTGACGACCAACTTAACGTCGTCAGTAGATTTGACCCTCTGAAGCCTGTCTCTGTCTTGGTTCTTACACTTCTTAGGAACATCCGAAGCCTGAAGACCAGCGGATGCCATACCGACGAACTTGGGCCAAACTCCAAAGTGCTTAGCTAAAAGCTTAATCCAACGACGAATAGTAAGCGGATTAAAAGAAGCACAGAGATCACAGTTAGGTATGTCGTGGTCAAGGCCTAAACAAATAATGCAGTAAGAATGGAAATCTCTATGGGGAATCTGCTTTCCACAGGCAAGACAATTATTAACTTTTTCTGACATTCGTAAAGGCAAGAAAAAGAGGATCCCCAACGGGGTACTTGGCTGTAGCTGACTTCAGCTTTCGTAGTTGGAAATCAAAAAGGTAAATGGTCGATTGGCACTCGTGCAAACAGCTTCTGCTTTGGGCTCCGTGGCAAAAAAGACTGAGGAAGTAACGTTGGCTGCCTCCTTTTGTGTCAAGGATACTGATGTTCTATACAACCGATGGCAGCTGACGTCATATCCCCTTACCTTTGGTATTCAGGCCGATCGAGGACTAACGGGGGCCAGATAACCCATTTGTTAGGACTGCAACAGTGAAACACGATCAACATCTGCAAAAGTGAATACACTCGAACATCTACATTTATGATAAGTGTACACAACTGTACCATGTTCTTCGTGTTCACTGTTGCAGTCATCACTTATGGGAAGATTCCCAAAGCTGAGGAAGTGGGTGGAGGCATGCTATATATGTTATGGGGATGCTAGCATACCCTGCAGGACTGCATATGCAAATCCTGCCCTGGTTTTGGAGAATGTGGCCAGCTGGTAGTGCTCAGTGAAAGTGTGGATAGATGTCCATGTAGCAGCCTTTAGAATATCCGTGGTAGGAACCCTCTCAGGAAGGTTGTGAAAGCACAGGCTGCCCTAGTGGAATGACATCTGATGGATTTAGGAGGACTCTTTCCATGGAAAGCATAGCAGAAATGTATGCAATGAGTAATCCATTTGGAAATGGTCTTCTTTGTAATGTGTTTACCCTCTGCCACAGGGGCGAATTAAAACAGTAGCTGGTTAGTTTTTCTGACTGATTTGGTCCTGTGAAGGTAAAATCTCAATTGTCTGTGTACGTCCTGGGTATGCAGAATTCTTTCCCCTTTACTGGTAGGTTTTGGAAAGAAAGTTGGTAGGTGAATGGTCTGGTTGAGGGTTACATCAGAAAACACCTTGGGCATAAATGAGGGGTTGGTTCTCAGACAGACCCTGTCTGCATGGAAAATGATGAAGGGCTCAGTTGCCATGACTGTGTGGAGCTCAGATACTCTCCTGGAAGAAGAGATGGCTAGCAAGGAAGCAGTTTTCCAAGAGAGATACTTGAGATCTGCTGAGGATGCTGGTTCAAAAGGGGGTAGAGTCAACGTTTCCAAAACAAAGTTTAGATCCCAAGCTGGTACAGGTGTGGCCTTCTAGGTGGTCTGATGTGAGCCACACTTCTGAGGAACTGTTTTAAGAGGTGCTGAGAGAACAACGGCCACCCCGCCTGGACATTGGCTGAGAGAACAAGGGCTGCTCCGCCTGGACATAGGCTGAGATAGCTGAAGCATGAGTTTTGATAGAGGAGTAAGACAATCCCTTTTCTAGAAACTCTGCCAGGTAGTCCAGAACCAGTGGTAAAGAGGCATTGGTGCTGTATGCACCACTGCTGCACCACCAGCAGGTGAACCTTTTCAATTTTGTGGAATAAGGTTTTCTGGTTCTGGGTCTACAGGCCTCCTTAATAATGTCTAACTCTTGTTTGCTGAGGGCTGAAGTGTTATCTGCTTTTGAGAAATCAACCATGTGGTTAACTTGAGTATGGCCAGGCCTGGGTACAGTAACTTCCCTCTCTGTTGTGTTTGAAGGTCTGTGGTGGGGGTAAGGGAATGGGTGGGTGCATGCTCAGGCTGAGGGGCATGGGGTACCAGTGCTGCCTTGGCTATTCTGGGGCAATTAGGATAGCCTTTGGTCCTTCCTCTCTGACCTTGTGCAGCACCCTGAGTATCAGAGGTAGTGAGGGGATAGCATACACAAACAGACTGCCCCAGTGGAAGGAGACAGTGTTCACCCTTCCAAGCTTCTGGGTAAAACTGTCTTGAGCAGAATTTGATCAGCTGGCAGTTCTGATAACTTGCAAAAGGTCCATGTCTGGTTTCCCCCTGATTTGACTGATCTCTAGGAAGGTCTCCCTGTGCAACTGCCACTCGTGGGGATCCAGAAGTTGTCTGCTTAATTGGTCCGCCAGGGTGTTTTGTTTCCCTGGAAGGTATTGTGCTATTAGATGCAGTCCCAGGTTTGAGGCTGACTGCCAGATTTTCATAGCTAAGTGACACAGGGAGTAAGAATGGGTGCCCTTGGATGGTTGATATACCACATTACAGTAGTGTTGACTCCTGGGGACTGATGTTCTTAAAAAGTTAGGATTGCTCTGTGTACTGCTAGCATTTCTTTCAGGTTGATATGGAGACCCTGAACCTCCTGTTCCCAAAAGGCCTGAGTTTGCAGTGTTCCTTTGTGGGCTCCCCAGGCAATGTCTGAGGCGTCTGTCATTATGGTTTGGTCATGTGGCTGAAGGACAAAGGGAAGGCCCTTGTTCAGAGTGCAAGCCTCGACCCACCATAGGAACTCCTTCCCTAGACAAGGAATCAGGGGGAGTTGGTGTTCTAGTGACTGGGAGTGTTGGCACCAGAGGTTCTTTGGGTACCACTGCAATTTTCTCATGTGCAGCCTGGCAAGGTGTACCAGCAGGATGCAGGAGGCCATGAATCCCAGGGCCTGCAGGATTTTTCTGGCAGTGAGGTGGGTTTTGTGTGCCAGCTGGGTGAAGTAAGACTGTAGAAAGGCCTGCTTCTGTGTGTGTGTGTGTGTGGGGGGGCATTTGTGCTGAAGTATCTAGAAGGGTGCCCAGGAAGGTTATCCTTCATGTGGGCTGTAGACGGGACTTCTCCAGGTTAATGGTGAATCTCAGTGAGGTTAGTAGGGTCTGCACAAAGGAGGGGTCCTGCAGGGGGTTTTCCTTACTTTCTGCCTGTAAGAGGCAATCGTCGAGACGGGGATTAATGTGTATGCTCTTCTGTCTGCAAAATGCAATGACTGTTGCCATGCACTTGGTAAAGACTCTTGGAGCAGTGGATAGGCCAAAGGGCAGAGAAGAGAACTGAAAGTGTTGGGACCCTGCTCTGAACCTTGGGTAACTCCTGCAGGACTGTTTGAAAGGGATATGCAAGTAAGCGTCCTACAGATCTAGGGTCACTAGCCAGGCTTGTGGCAGGAGCATAGGTAGCAGTTTCTGTAAAGTCAGCATCTTAAACTTTGGAACCAGGAGGGACAGTTTCAGGGTGGAGAGGTCTAGGATAAGGCACCAGGTGCCCTCTTTTCTGAGAACAGGAACAGTCTTGAATAAAATCCTTTTCCAGTCTGTTCCTTTGGTACAGGTTCTACAGCACCCTGGGCATAAAGCTTTCTGATCTGATGAATAGCTTCTGCCCTCTGATTTGCAGGGATGTCTGGGCAACCTGACCTTTTTGGCTTTTCTTTGAAATAAAATCTGTACCCGCTGGTAATAATTGTCAGGACCCATAGATCTGAGGTGATGGCCTGCCAGTTTTGTAGGAAGAAGGAAAGTCTTCCTCCTAGCCTGTTTGGTGACCTGAAGGGCAGACAGGAGGGAAGAGAGTCATTGAGAGTTCTTGGAGAAGGGGGTTGGTTCAGAACTCCCTTGCCTAGGAACAGCAGTGGACCACTGCCTGGGTATGGGACTGATGCCAAGGGGTTCTGTCTCTGCGTCCCTTTCTCTGGGTTGGTTTTGTCTGAGAGAGAAAGGACCAGTGTTTAGTGGGGAAGTTTCTGCTGAACCTAGGAGGTTGCACCTGTAAGAAGTCCTTGACAGTTGCACGGACTTGGCTTTTTATTCCATTTTCTTAATGACCTCTTCCGCTTTAGATCCAAACAACTGGTCTTTATCTAAGGGGGCGTCTAGCAGTTTGGATTTTACCTGGTCAGGCAAAGGCTGCTCCCTTAACCAGGCATGCCTTCTGATTACTCAGCCTGTGACCGCAGCCCTGGTAGAAGCTTCTAAGGCATCAAAACCACAATGCAAGGAGTGTTTGGCTACCTGGGAGCTAGACTGTATGAGGTCTGTTAATTCTCTGGTAGTGCTATTGTCAGCAATGGAAGATAATGTCTGTTTAATCAGTTTGAGGACATTTTGCTGGAATTTCAGCATATGGAATTGATAATTTAAGGCTCTTACAGCTAAAGTGGCCAAAGTATATACCTTTTTCCCCATTCTGTCTAAAGCTCTGCTTTCCTTGTCAGCTGGGATGGGATTTTTATATGGGTTTGCCCTAACTCCCTTAGGACCTTGAGTAATGACCTCAGTGTCTGCAGTAGGGTTTTTGAAAATATATTTGTGGGTGTCTTGCACACTGTAATATCTGTCTGGTTTTCTGGGTGCTGGGGGGAGAGAATCTGCTGAAAGGGCAGACTCTAGAAAAACATCTGACACTACAGCCAGGATAGGTGGAATGGCCAGAGGTTTATGCTGGGGGAGGTCAAGGAACTCTCTGAGTCTCTTCTTAGACTGACAGTAATCCTTGGCCTCCCACTGAAAGTGTTCTCGGAGGGAATTTAAGGTTTCCCCAAAAGAAAGGTCCTCAGGGGGGAAGGCAGATGGAATGGGGTCATCAGCATCAGAGTCCTGAAATGCTGCAATGGGCTAGTCTTCCATGTCTGACTCCTCAAGGACAGATTCTTCTGATTCCTGGTCAGAGAGAGCCTCAGGAGAGGCATCCCTTTTTCTTTTGGCTGGGGTGGCAGGATGGGGCTGGCTTTCCCTAATGAGAGTCATCAAGTCTCCTGCCATTCTGAGCAGTTGCTGTGACTGAGGAGCAGGCTGGCTAGGTGTAGGTCAATGGCTGGGTCCTTGGGGAGGGACCTTCTTGGGGGTAGTCTTAGGCTTGGGCCTGGATGGGTCGATAGTTTTATACAAAGTGAGTTTAACCGGCAGTGTTGTTGTCAGTCTGAGTCTGACTTTGGTAGTCGGAGTAGTCTCACTGGAAGCCAGTGCCTGCAAAGCGGCTCCAGACCCGAGCTTGTGAGAATGAGGTGACATACCAGCAGAGGGAGGTGGATCCGGCGGCATACTGGACTCCAAACGGGTCTCAGTAGAGGCCTGCGATGGTTCCTCGGCTGTCGTCAGGGGCTGCGAAGGCACCTCACTCAGTTCGGTTGTAGCATTAAGTTGAAAAATACCAGACTTTTGACCTGAGTTGTCAGAGGACCTAGCTTTTAGAGGCCTATCTTTATCCTTGTCTTTCTTCTTTCTAGGTAAGTCAGTAGCCAGTTGAGAGACCGACACAATATCGTGTTGGGAAAAAGACTCACTAAAGTGCCTAGCTACAATTTCAGCTCTTCTTCTTATGATTCTATCATTAAACAGGGCACAGAACAGACACCCAGGGAAGTTGTGGTCTGGGCCTAAACAAGTGACGCAGAGAGAATGAAGTCTCGGTGTGGGATCTGCTTTCCACAACTGAGACAATTATTGACTTTCTCTGACATTGGTTAAAAGCAAGAAAATGTTCCCTGATGGACTACTTAGCTTTAGACGGTTTTCGTCACTCTGGCAATGGCCAACTGACACACTCTCAAAACTGCATCTGCTTCAGGCTCCAAGGTAAGAAAGACTGATGTAATGGCGCCGGCTATCATCCTTTATAGCCCTGATGACCTGACGTCAGCCACAGACTCAGAACAGCCGACACAGGAGGGAAATCCTTTACTCTGGTACTCAGGGCGGCAGAGGGCTACCCCGCAGGGATAACACACAAGTTAGACTGCGACAGTGAAATACGAAGAACATATATGTAATAAGGCTGGTGTAAAAGCACTACAGTCACCAGTTGAAGAACTTGCATCTGGTGTCTACTGTCATTTCAGTTCCAGTGCACAAAGATAACAAATACTGCAAGAATTTGCTTTATTCACAGACACCGACCCCCTCAAGATTGTTAGACATGCACCTACTACATGGCTGAGTCTGGGGAAGGTAATTAACAAAACCTTGGCCATGTGGCCAGCTCTGAATTTGTATTTTTTGTCTGTGGAGTCACGGTCTACTAAGATTAACTTGATCTCTAAACACATACAGAGTCATGAAGTGCATATGACTTTTATGTTTCTTAAGTATGCATTGGAACCTTTATTGGTGTTTAACATTCAGCTTCAGATCTGAAATGGTCAGCTTTTGACACTGCATGCCACTGTGCATAAACTCCTGCAGCAGTGCGCTGGCAGACTCCTCAGACCTGCAGCTGCTGTCAGACTAATCAAACAAGGCGATGTCTCAGTGCTGACTGACACTGCCTCTTTTCTGCCAAACAGTGAGCTGCGTATTGGCTATGAAGTTAAACAATACGAGTAGCCATGAGCAGGATATTGCTGGCAAATTTATTGAATTTAACTTCTATAAAAAAAGTTACTTATGCTGCAGTGCTGCAGAAAATGCTTAAAAAGTTTCCCATGCAGGAAAACTTGATGAAAGATGCTGCATTCCTTATTAAGCCTGCCAAAAAACTGTATATTTCTTCAGGACTTGTCAAGGAAGTTGGTTTCCGTCTGGGTGTCTGTGAAAATGATGCTGAGGCTGAACAATTGATGAGTTTACCCAGTATCAGATTGAGGACACAGGGGAACCTGACAGGTCCAGTGGATGGGCCCCACTCGTGTGTCCAAGTGCTGGGCACACCTTCTGAGGGACCTTTGCATTAATGGGAAACTGCCACTCTTTAAGCAGCTTATGATGACTCTACTCTGCTTGCCACACTGCACAAGCTGAGAGAGCATTTAACATGGTACAGAAAGTGAAAACTGAATTGTGACAGTCTCTCAATTCAAAAACATTGAACTCATTATTAGCAGTGAAAATTAATGAAGAACTGGACTGCTGTGATCTTAAGCTGCCAAAACAAGTGTTAGATGCTGCTAAGAAATCCACGGCAGTACACACAATAAGTCTGCATCTGGTGTGTTTAATGTATGATGTGTAGGGCAAGAACAGCATCCTAACAGGTCTGTTTAGAGGATTTAAATGTAGCAAGTGGATTAATGACAATGTGATTTTATTTTTGATTTGTACATAACTGCTGTTTATCTACTTATGGTGTGGTAATGGTATTGCAGCTGATAAAATAAAGTTTTTATATCTGAATCAAGTGTCCTGTATTGAATTTTACAAATGTTCTAGACCCCATGGCAATGGCATGTTTTGCACAGTGCAAAAATAGGGTGTTCCACATTTTGACTGATTGTCACACATTGCTAGGGTTTGTGTTCCCCACTGGCCTCTTAAAAAGTTGAGAGCTATGATAGTGTGTGTATGTTGTACCTTTAATAAGCATTTCAAGGTCAGCACATACATATAAATAGCCAGCATGTGCTAGCTTCAGTGCCATTTTGTAAGTGCAGCCAGAGAGTGAGCATGTATAAGTGCAATAGCTAGTTTGTTTATAAGGTTTACCTAAGTTAAAGTTATTAAGCCTCAATCCTGATGTGTTTGTACATAATAAAGCTGCTTGAACATAACCCACAAAGACTCGTCTATTTTATCCAGACTAGACGAGCGACATGTTGGCAGAACCAGGATTCCAGAGACTGATATTCAGAGCTACAAGGTGCAGAAATAACAGTGAAGGTAAACTAAGAGAAGTGAGCATGACAAAGAGCCAGAAAAGAACCAAAGGTAATGAAACTTGCACAAACAGTTTATTTTATAAAAAAAGATAAAACAGCATTACAAGGGCACATACCGCATTAGTAAACAAGTGAGGGGCACAAACGGTTTATTAATTAAACAAAATGTTTAAAATTAAGATATTTGATAAAATGATTATCAGAAAAGCATACAAGGGGTTCGGAATTAATTCAGAATTGCAAAATGAGCATGTTAAAACAAAACGGGCATGTTTATAGAGCAAACGAGCACAAGAAAAGTATAATGGGCACAAAAAAGATTAAACAAGCAAAACAAATGTAATAAAGGGCAAAAAGGGCACATTAAGCATAAATAAAGCAAGGCGACTTCATGTTTTTTGACAAAGTACTGGGTTTTGGCATAACCACTTCTTCACATTTTATTCAGGGAATAACTAGGGTTATTTAAAGTATCTCAAAGTGTGTAAAGGTGCTTACAGTGTGTGCTTATTACTGTGCATTTATTCCAAAGAGTTTATTCATGTGTAAAGTGCAACTATTTCGTAAAGTAAAGTCAAAATATAGCCATTTCAAAAAGTTTCTTGTGCTGGGTGTGTCTATTCGCACAGTGGAGCCATTACAGAGAGTTTCTCGCTCTGTAAAGAGTTATTTAGCAAAGTACAGCCATTTTCGGAAAGTTTCAGTGTGCTGTCTAATGTTTATTCGCAAAGTGCAGTTACTTTGAAATGTTTCTTACTCTGAGCTTCTTCTTCCCAATTTATTCGCACAGTGTTATTTTGAAATGTTTCTTACACTGATAAGAAGCGATTTCTTATAGTGCAGTGATTTCAAGAGTATTACAATGCCAGAGGCTTGTTGTGCTATTGGGCATAGTGACAAACACTGGCATAAATTTCTGGCATATGTATATGTGTGTATATTCAAATTTTGCAAACCCTCACCATTGTTTGATCAGAATATTGCAGAGAACTGGAGAATATTTGAGCAAGAGTATGATATTTTTATACAAGCAGCTTATTCTGAGAATGATGCCTACACCAGGGCATCCATTTTGCTAAACCTAGCTGGGATTAGAGGCCATTGAAAGAGAGCGTTCATTTGTGTATGCACCAGCAGTATATGAGGGAGAAGGTGAAAAGCGTCAAACTGTTGTACAGGCTAAATCGAGAGAAGACCCTGAGTGTTTGAAGAGCAAGTTTGGGAAAATGTGTAACCCCCAGACAAATATGACATTAGAGAGGATTAAAGAGATCAAAAACCAGGGGAAACCTTCGCAGCTTATATAACTGACCTGAGAAACAAAGCTAAAATGTGTCTGTTTGGTGACTTAAAAGATGAGTTGATAAAGTACAGGCTTGTGTATGGTATTAATAGTGCTGCAGTGAGAAAGATTTTGCTTCGTGACAGTGATTTAACGATGAGCAAAGCTACTGAGATTTGTCAAATCCATGAAGTTACAGAAAAGCACACAAGTATGCTTGCAAGATATAAGAGCATGGTTTCATCAGGCTCCAGAGCAAATGTAGACAGCATGCAACAACGTGGCTAGCAGAAGCAGGCATAAGCACATGGCAGCTGCCACCCCTCAGGCTTAACAGGGAAAGCCTGTAGTTTTCCAGCAAGTAACAGGAAAAGGGCATGCTCAGTGCAGTATAAGGGTGAGTCAGCAAAACCCAAATCCAGCTTTATCGTTAACTATCGCAATTATGGTGCCAGTCATGAGTCTAAAAGAGAAAAATGTTTAGCATTTGGTCAGCAATGCCACAAGTGTAAAAAATGGAGCCATTTTCAAAAGGTTTGCAAATCAAGTAAACCTCACACAGTTATAAAGATGGGTCACTCGAAAAAGCAAGTTGATCATACAGACAGCTGCAATTCTACTTTCTACGTAGATGGTGTATCAGTAATTGGTGAAAAGGTTGATGCAGTTAATTTGTTGGCAAAGAATGAAGTGTTTGTACTGTCCAGATGAATGGTAAATCCACCGGGCTCAAAGTAGGCACTGGCTGAAAGTGTAATGTTATGTCAGCAGACACCTTTGCTAAGGTGAGAACAGGTGAACAACTCAATGTGGCAAGTTCTGTGAAACTTGTTGCTTATGGAGGTGAAGAAAGTCTAACTGAAGAAGGCTCAGTAGTGTTTTCATGTCATTTGGCTAGGAATTGTTACAGCTTGTTATTTTATACAGTCCAAGACCTGTGCACAGTCTTTATTGGGTCTCAGAGACAATTTGAGAATGAATTTGCTTTATTTTACCAAAGAAGTTCATCATATAAGTACATATCTTAGTTTCAATTTTACTGAAGCTATTTCCTCAAGAGTATGCTGATGTTTTCTGACAAGTTTGGCAAACTTCCAGTTGTGTATTCCAGGAAGTTAAACCAGAGGTCAGTCCAGTAGTCAGACCAGCAAGAAAAGTTCCTAAACACTAGGCAGTATAAAGTCAAAGCTCAGTTGGATAAAATGGTGCAGCAAGGTGTAATTTGTCTAGTTACAGAACCAACTGAATGGGTGGCTTCGATGGTAGCAGCCCACAAAAAAGGCTCAGATAAAATTAGAATACGTATTGATCCAAGATATGTAAACAAAGAATTAAAGAGACCACATCATTGATGCATACAGTTGAAGTTGCAGACCTAATACCAAATGCCACTGTTTTTTTCTGTCTTAGATGCAAAAAGTTCATTTTGGCAAGTGATGCTTGATCGCAAATCTTCATTACTGACTACTTTCAGTACCACATTTGGCAGATATAGATTTATCAGGATCCCATTTGGAATAAATTCCGCAAGTGAAATCTTCCAGTGTGCAATGGAGCACATTTTTTCAGGTTATCCTTGTGCCAATATAGTAGATGATTTACTGGTTGGAGGCAATGGTGAAGCAGAGCATGACAGAAACCTTAAGAAAGTTCTAGACAGAGCATGAGAAGTTAACGTAAACCTCAATCCTCTCAAGTGAAAATTCAGACTACCAGAAGTTACATATGTAGGTCATTTATTTACCAGCACTGGATTGAGACCAGACCCATCCAAGCAAGCAGCCTTTCTTGAGATGCCAGCACCAGATAATGTTCAGGTTCTATAACATTTTCTTGGTATGGTCAACTATTTAGGAAACTTTAAACCAGACTTCAGTGAGTTGACAGCACCTTTGAGAGAGCTAATGCACAAAAATCTTGCACGGCCTTGGCTGGAACAGCACCAGAACACATTTGAAGACCGAAAATTGCCATGCCACCTACATTAAGATATTATGATGTAAATAAACCAATAACCCTTTCCTGTGATGCTTCAAAATTTGTTCTTAGCGCAGCTATTCTTCAAGAAGACAGACCAGTAGCCTATGCATCTAGAACTCTTACTCAAACTGAAATGCAATATGCTCAAATTGAGAAAGAACTTTTGGCAATAGTATTTGCATGTTCAAAGTTTAATGATTATATCCATGGTTGAGCTATTCCGATTGAAACCGATCACCGATCTCTAGTTAGTATTCTAAAGAAGCCTATGCATTCAGCTCCAGCGAGATTACAAAGAAAGATGCTCAAATTGCAAAAGTACAACTTCAAAATGGTTTATACAAAAGGCAAAATTCTTTATCTTGCTTATACCTTATCCAGATCACCCAGAAATACAACTGAATAGCTTCGTGTAGAGAATTTTGACTTCAACATCATGAAAGTGCATAATTTTTCTACCACGAGACTTGATGAGCTGATAAATCATACAAAGTCTGATTCAATTTTGCAAAAGCTCAACCACTACATCAATGCTGGACGCCCGTCAAAGCAATCTAGTGTACCAGCTGAAGTACAAATTGATTTTCTTTACAGAGATGAGATGTTGATGGAAGATGGCATTATTTTCAAAGGTCCCAAAATTGTTGTTCCTGCTTCCTTACAACATGAATATATCCAGATTTTGCATCATGGTCACCCAGGTTCCGAATCTACCAAAAGAAAGGCGACAGAACTAGTATTTTGGCCTTTTCTAGTAAAAGACAATGATAAAGTACTTTTGTCTTTTTCAGCATGCAATGGTACTAAACCGCATTTGCAGAAAGAACCAGTTCAGCTAAGTCAGGTTCCTGAACTACCTTGGTCAACAGCAGTCACTGATATATTAGAGTGGAACAATCAGCATTACTTAGTATTGGTAGATTCTTAATTGAACTGGTTTGAGATTGATTTACTATCTAACCTAACATCCACTGCTGTTATCACAAAGTTGAAACATGATTTCTCAGTCCATGGTAGTCCACACAAAGTTATTTCTGACAATGGTACCCAATTTAACAGTCAGTTGTTTCAGAAATTTCAAAAGAATGGGACTTAGTATATTTTAGTAGTAGTCCAGAATATCCACAGTCAAATGGACTAGCTTAATGCGCAGTACAGAGTGCAAAACAATTACTTGAGAGGTCAAAGAGTGATAATACTGATGTCTTTTTGATTTTCTTAATCTCAGAAACATACCACGTGACGATATACTTGGCTCGCCTGCTCAGAGATTCTATCCAGGCAAACCAGAACAACATTGCTTACTAGTTTGAGTTTGTTGAGGCCAAATGCAAAGAACAACAAGACAATGAGAGCCCAATTATTCAGAAAGCATTCTTTCCAGAAGTCCAGTTATGATAAATTGGACAGATTTCTCCGTCCACTGAAAGAAGGAGAGACAGTGAGGATATAAATGACTAAAGGTTTCGATCACATCGGTCAAGTAACAGGTATATGTACTGAGCAGTGATAATACTTCATAGAATATGAAGGTGTGGAGTACAGGAGAAATCACAGACATCTTCTTCCTCTACCAGAATCGATATCGCAGCATTATTCCTGTGATACAGATTCTAGATCTCAGAGCAATCCAGACAATGTTCCTGTTGCAGAATGTGTCTTAACTTCTACTTCCATTCATGATGATGTTCCTGATGTCCCTAAAGCTGAACATTCAGCAAAGACCGTCCCAGTTGCTAGACCTGATTCCAATTTCTATGTCACGTGATTTGGTCATATTACCAGACCTAATGTGAAATACACAGCAACCTGGACATTATTGTTTATATGAATTTAGTTCTGTATAATTGCACGACAAAGAATTATTTGTATCGATTGCATATCAATTAACGTTGTCAGCACTAACTTGACTTATTTCTCAAAGAGGGAGAATGAAGAATAGTGTGTGCATGTTGTACCTTTAAGAAGCATTTCAAGGTTGGCACATGCATATAAACAGCCAACATGTGTTAGCTTCAGTGCCATTTTGTGAGTGCAGTCAGAGTGAGCATGTATGAGTGTAACAGCTAGTTTTGTTTATATGTTTATCTAAGTTAAAGTTATTAATCCTCAATCCTGATGTGTTTGTACATAATAAAGCTGCATGAACACAACCCACAAAGACTAGTCTATTTTATCCTGACTAGATGAGTGACACCTGCTGCATACCCTCAGAAAAAAGTGTCCCAAAGGTACTAAAATTCTTCCACCTAGGCAGTCATAGTTGTTTGGGGTCAGGATGTATAAAACATAATCAAGCCTGTGAGGAAGCTGGTGGTAATTGCCCCTGGCCATTTCCAAAAGAAAGGAGAACCACTGTCATCTGTGCCAGAATGGAATCACCACTATGATCTTTGGAGAGTTCTTCTGAATCATCAGAATGAACCTAGATACTAGTGTAAAGGATGGAAAAGCAAAAGTACAGTTTTGTACCTACCATAAATGTAGATGTTCGAAGATCCACATTGCTGCAGTCCTTACACTTGGGGTAGTCCGCTGTCCTCGGTCGGCCCGAATATCAAAGTATTAGGCTGACGTCGGTCAAGGCGCTTAAGACTGACATCAGGACGTCAGGGTACAAATGCGCATGACCGACGTCATATCCTCAGTCTTTTCTTGCCCCAGATGTCAGAAGACCCTAAAAAGAAAGGTCAAAACCAAAAGACAGCAAAAACCAACCAACCACCCTTGCACTAATCATATGTACAATATATACAATATGCACAATATTTACAACTCAACCCACACAACCGCCTCTAACTACAGAGGGGAAGGAGGGAGGGTAAATTGGACTGCAGCAATGTGGATCTTCGAACATCTACATTTATGGTAGGTACAAAACTGTACTATGTTCTTCATCTCACATTGCTGCAGTCCTTACACTTGGGTAGAATCCCAAAGCAGAGGTAAGGGAGGATGGCAAAACTATAAAGCAGTAGGAGCTGCCAAAATGCCCTGTAAAATTGCAGTGGCAAAACCAGCCCTAGATTTAGAGTAAAGTGGAAGGTGATAATGCTTAGAGAAAGTATGCACTGAACTCCAAGTAGCTGCCTCCAAAATATCTTTAGTTGCCACCCCTTAAAAGCTGTAGAAGTGGCAGTAGCCCTAGTGGAATGAGGCCTAATCCCAGCTGGAATCTCCTTACCATGATGGGAATAACAGAAAGCAATACAAAACCCAATCCACTTAGAAATAGTTTGTTTTGACACAGGCTTGCCCTGAGAACCCAAAGCAAATGAAACAAATAACTGCTGAGACTGCCTGAACCCTTTAGTTCTGCTCAAATAATATCGCAACTGCCTGTGTACATCCAAGGTGTGCAAAATCTTTTCCCCTTTATTTTGGGGGTTTGCATAAAAAGTAGGCAAATGAATAGTTTGGTTTAAAGCCACACTAGAAACCACTTTAGGCATAAAGGAAGGATTAGTACATAAAGATACCCTATCCTTATGGAAAATTAAGAAAGGCTCAACCGCCATAAGGGCCTGTAATTCAGAAACCCTTCTTGCAGAGGTAATGGCCAACAAAAAAGCAGTCTTCCATGATAAATATTTCAACTCGGCAGTAGCTGCAGGCTCAAAAGGTTGTAGAGTGAGTTTCTCCAACACAAAATTGAGATCCCAAGCAGGAGTAGGAGCTCTACGTGGGGTCTTATATTCTTTGCCCTCTAAGGAATTGCTTAAACAAAGGATGAGAAAACAATGGTGGGTCACAGTCATAGTGAGCAGAAATTGCTGCAGCATGAACCTTAATAGAAGAGAAGGACAAACCTTTGTCCAGTAACTCAGTAAGATATTGAAGAGCCACACTTAAATTAGGCTCAGAAACATCAAATTCCTTTGCTGTACTCCAAAATAAAAATCTCTTCCATTTATCTGCGTACACCTTCCTTGTACTAGGCCTTCTGGCCTCCAAAATAACATTCAAAACTTGCTGTGGAAGCTGAGACCCTCCAGGGTTCAAAACAGAATATGCCAGGCTGTTAGGTGAAGAGAGTGAAGTTTGACATTGAGTAAATGACTGTTCTCCTGAGACAGCAGGTGTGGAATCGAAGGTAAAGGCCAAGGAGGCTCCCGTACCAGACTTCGCAGTAATGGGTACCAGTGCTGTCGAGGCCAATCTGGAGCTATTAAAATCATCTTTGGCTTGTCCTGTCTGACCTTCAGGAGTACCTTTGGGAGGAGAGGCAGAGGTGGAAAGGCATACACATGAAGATTGCTCCAATTGAATGAAAGAGCATCCACTTTCCAAGCTGTGGGATGAAACCTTTTTGTGCAAAACTTTGGCAGCTGGTAGTTTAGTGGAGAAGCGAACAGATCTATGTCTGGAGTTCCCCATAACACTGTCAATTTCTGAAATACATGAAGATCCAATTTCCACTCGTGGGGATCCATAATTTGTCTGCTCAACACATCTGCTAAGGAGTTCTGTGCTCCTGGCAGAAACCTTGCCTGAAGATTTAGCTGTAAACTGAGAGCAGTCTCCCACAAAATCATTGCTTGTCTGCATAGAGGATAAGAATGTGTTCCCCCTTGCTTGTTGATGTACCACATGACAGTTGTGTTGTCTGTTAGAACCAACACCAGCCCTGGAAGAAGTAAATCCTTGAAAGCTATTAATGCAAATTGGACTGCTAACATCTCCTTCAAGTTGATATGTAGATGTTGAAGTCTGGCAGGCCACGTGTCTTGTACCCACTTTCCATTTAGATGAGCTCCGCAAGCTTTGTCTGAGGCATCTGTCGTTAGAATCTGACTCGCCTCTGGCCAGGTCACAGAGAGTCCCTTGTTTAGGTGACATTCCTGAGCCCACCACAAAAATTCCTTTTGAATGCAAGGTATTATCTGAATGACAGTGTCCATATCTTGGCAGTGCTGTGTCCATACATTCTTGAGATACCATTGTAGCTTCCTCATATGCAGTTTGGCATTGGGAAGCACCAGAATACAAGATGCCATGAACCCCAAGGCTTGAAGGACTGTCCTTGCAGTCAGCCTGGACTGATGAGACAATTGATGGAAGTAAAGAGAAAGATTCTTTTGTTTGTCCGGGGTCAAAAAGGCCATCTGAGATGCTGTATTCAGTCTCACACCCAGAAAGCACATGTCCTGAGAGGGTACTAGACTGGACTTTATTTCGTTCACAGAATACCCCAGGCATCTTAGCACTGCTATCACATATTGTAAATGATGAAGAAGTTCGTCCTTTCCTTGGGCCAGAATCAGGCAATCGTCCAAATAAGGATAAATCTGTATTCCTCTTAGCCTGAAGAAAGCTATCACTGGAGCCAGAACCTTCGTGAACACTCTGGGCGCAGTAGATAAGCCAAAGGGCAATGCAGAGAACTGATAATGAGAAGTCCCAGCCCGAAAACGCAGATACTTCCTGCAACTTAGCCTGATAGGAACATGAAGGTAAGCCTCCTTGAGATCCAGAGTCACCATCCAGTGATCTTTGCCCAGCAGAGGTAAAAGCTGTTGTAACATCAACATTTTGAACTTGGGAATGTCCAGATAAGTGTTGAGGATAGATAAATCCAAAATTGGTCTCCACGTGTTCCCCTTCTTTGGTACTAGGAACAGGCGAGAATAAAATCCTAGGCCCACTTCTGGCAGAGGGACCGGTTGAATGGCCCCTATTTGAAGTAGCAGAGAAATTTGTTTGTGAGCCTCTAGTCTTTGCTGAGGAGGAACGTCCGGCATGCCTTTGAAAGGAGGCAAGGTATGGAAATAAAACCTGTAACCTTGGTGTATGATATCCAATACCCATCTGTCTTGGGTAATCAAACTCCAATTTTCCTTGAAGAGTGCCAACCTTCCTCCCAAAGGTGCTGCCAGGCAAGAAGGATCTGGCAGCTGAAAAGGTAGGTCATTTACGAAAGGACTGGCCCCTGCCCTCACCCGAAGATTGTGCAGGTGAGCTCCCTGTTCTAGGTCTGAAGGAGCTCTGAGCTCTGCCCCTACCACGTCTAGATCTACCCCTAGACTGTGAATCATAAGAAGGGTACGTCCACCCCTTAGCAGGCCAATTCCTACTAAACTTCGGAGGCTGAACCTGCAAAAAATCTTTAACAGCCTGCATAGACTTAGCCTTGTCTTCCATTTTCTTCAAGACTGACTCCGCAGGAGAACCAAACAACACATCAGACTGTAAAGGAGCATCCAAAATCCTTGTCTTAACATGGTCAGATAAATTCTGATCCCTCAGCCAGGCGTGCCTGCGAAGAACTGACCCAGTGGCAGCCACCCTAGACGAGGCCTGTACAGCATTAAAACCACATTGTAAAGAATGCTTACCCACCTGTTCAGAGACATGTACCAAATCTTGTAATTCTTTACACTCAATGCCTTCCGCCAGAGCATCTACCTTAGACTTCAATTGAGTAAGAAGATAGTTTTGATATTTCAACATGTGAAACTGGCAATTCAAAGCCCTCATAGCTAAGGTGGAAGAAGTATAGACTTTCTTTCCCCATCTATCCAAAGCTCTGGCCTCTTTATCTGGAGGAACCGGATTTTTACAACAGAGGCCTTGACACCCTTAGGTCCCTGACTAACAGTTTCTGGGTCCGCCCTAGGACTCTTATAAAGATATTTATGAGCCTCAGGCACCCTGTAATACCTATCCGGTTTAACAGGAGCAGGAGGCAAAGAATCAGGATTAAGTGAAGCCTCTGCAAACACATCTTCCACAACATCCAGAACAGGTGGTATAGCCAAAGGCCTATGCTGGGGTAAAAGCAAAATTCCCTAAGCCTTTTCCTGGAATCAGAGAAGTCCTGACCTTCCCACTTAAAATGTTCCCTCATGGAATGAAGAGTCTCTGAAAAGAAAAATCCTCTGGAGGAGAAGCAGAAGGAGTCGAATCATCTGCATCAGAATCAGAATAAGGAGAGTACTCCTGCAAGTCTTCAGCCAAGACTCTGAAACATCCGAAGCCTGCTCAAAACTCCCCAACTCTGGTTCCACCCTAGGCCTCTTATCAGGAGGGGGCAAAGAACCTCTAATCAAAGTAATTAAATCTTCTGCCATTTTAAGCATGTGCTTCTTGGGCACAGATCCTGAAGAACTAGGAGTGACACCAACAGAAGCTAAACCTGGCCTGCCTCTGGGAGAAGCCTTGGAAACAGAAGGAGAGGGCCTAACCACCTTAGGAAGGGAGGGGAGTACAGTAACTTGAGAAGCCCCTTCAGCCTGACCTGCCTCCTGAGAGGCCACATCCTGCAATATCAAAGTCTCCCCCTGAGACTCCAGAGAAGCCTCCGGTGGAACCACCGGTCCCACTGACGCCTCTAAAGAACCGGCGTCCGGTACGGACGACTCTTCTTGCCTGGGTTTAGCTGCTTTGTCTTTGCGCTTTTTCGAAGAAGCGGGCGTCGGAGCATCCGACGGCATATTGTAATTGCACCGCTTCCCGAAGACCAACCTGGCACAATCTAACCTTCGCTTAATAGTGCGCTTATTGAACCTAGCACAAAAGCGACACCCAACAATGTCGTGCTCAGGCCCTAAACAAGGAATACACAAAGTATGATAGTCCCTATGCGGTATCTGCTTCCCACAAGAAATACAGTTATTCGCTTTTTCTGACATCCGGTAAACCACTGAGGCAAGAAAAAAACAAAATATTCCCCAACGGGGTACTTAGCCAACTTTGACTCTGTCTGAAACTCCGAATTCGAAAAATTTCAGAACGCCGAACGGCACTTGCAACGCTGCTTCTGCATCGGACCATGCGGCAAAAAAGACTGAGGATATGACGTCGGTCATGCGCATTTGTACCCTGACGTCCTGATGTCAGTCTTAAGCACCTTGACCGACGTCAGCCTAATACTTTGATATTCGGGCCGACCGAGGACAGCGGACTACCCCAAGTGTAAGGACTGCAGCAATGTGAGATGAAGAACATCAGGAACATTCCAGTCCAAGGATAAGAAAATGCATCTATCTTCCAGGTTTTCTTGCATGACGTCCTAGAACGGGATGGAGGGTGTTCTTCATATAGTTATTCAGATCTGCTAGATTGTCCTTTGTTCTGGGGGGGGGGGGGCTCATTTCTTTTCAGAACCTTCCTGTCACTGCTTTTTAAACATTTCCTTACCATCAGCTTGCTGGGTTTATTTTGCTTCATAAAGAAAGTTGCTCAGGGAGTAATGAAACCTTTAGTAAATGTGGAGAAGGAGGGCTGAAAAATCTGGGATCTCTTGAATCAGCTTTCCTTTCTCATCACACCTTTTAATGACCTCTGCAGCAGTGGGTCCAAAGCTATCTCTCTATCTGAAACAGAATTTAGAATTTCATTTTTGACATTCTCTATGAGGTTTTGAGATGCGGCCAGGCAAACCACCTCATAACAGTTCCAGAGGCAGCAGCTCTGGAAGTGGCATCATTGGGATTAAATAAACATTTCAAACAGTAGGTAGTTACTTCAGATAGGCTCGAAACTAAGTTAGACAAAGCAGATTCTCCTCACAAAAGGGAACATGTTAAAATATTCCTCATATTCTCACAAGATGCAAGTATAAACTTCAAGATGACTTTGACAGCTGAGAATTTTAAAAAGTGTTGCAGAAGAATACAATTTTATCCCAAATCTATCAAAAGCCATCCCATCCTTGACAGAAACAGAGATTAGTATTAACCAAGTAGTTAGCAACAGCTGGATTCACTAAAGCAACAGCTGCTGGGTCTCATCTGGAATGAGTATACAAAAATCTTAAAAGACAGAAGCATGTTTTACAGTCTTATCTGCTTTTTGGGGGAGGGTAGCAGGCTGGCTGTCAGGGAAGTTACAGACTGTGACAAAAACACCTCCCAAGGCAGAAAGAATGGGAGGAATAGGTTCTGGAAATTCCAGTTGTAACATATCATAATAGTTCCTGAGGGACTGAGAATTTTTTTCCCCACTGAAACAACAAACAGCCGTACAGGAAGAGTCAAGAGTCTGCACTAAACCCTGACATAAGCCTAGCAAATTACTCCTGTTCAGAAGAAGTGAGACAGGAGAAGACGTGTTTAAGTTTTTGTTTCTTTTTGACAGGAATTATTGCCAGCACAAAACTCCCGAGAGAGGGGCACAGCATTCTGGCTATGCAGAAAGGCATTCTCTGCCCCTTCTCCTAGGGCCAACAAGACAGGATCTCCCTTGCTTGCCCATTAAGGGAACTCCAAAAGCCACAGAGGACATGTCTAACCTCGGGTCCATGGTGTCTGTAGGGAATACACCAGCGTGACCTTTGGAAAAAGATAAGTGGTCCAAGGAACCAGTTTTGGTCACAACAGAGTGAGCTACCTGCAGTTGAGGCAGTAACAGCCTGCTGTAGCAGCAAAGATTGTTTGACAATTTTCTTCTTTTTGTGACTAAAAGAAGGAAGACGTGAGGAACTGGCAGCTATGGTTAAGCCAAAAAAAGGTATTGGACTCCTGGGAAAGCCTGGAAGCAGTAAACAGTAAACAGGTGAGCTGTAAAATAAGTAACTTTGTCCTCATTAAAGCACAGTAAAAAGCACATTAAACACTTACCCCAGCCCCCAAAAAGTAAAATGACAACTTTTACCACATAAAAAAGTGTGTAAAGTACGTTTTAACAACTTTTTACCACTAAAGTTATCTTAACTTGTATAGTTATCCCCTTTGGGAAAAAACATGTGCCCGTGAATTACCATACAGGTGGCAGTACACTAAACACCGAAAGTGTGATAGGAGACTTAGGGACACAGGTGGACAGTGGTCTCACTTTCGATAACCACATCGCCACAACAGTCAGGAAATCCTTCTATGTGGCACACCTCATCACTAAGGGCTTTTCATCCAGAAAAAAGGAGGTCATTGTCCCACTGTACTCATCCCTCATTAGACCCATTATAGAATACAACGCTCCATTTGGTATGTACCTATTAAGACATCTGCAACAACTGGAAACGCCGCAGAAATACCTCACTAAAAGAATCACAGGCCTAAAGCAGATGCCCTAAGCTGACCGCCTTAAAAAACTCCAGCTATACTCTGTCGCATATCGTCTACACAGAGGCGATCTCTGCTTAACATACAAGGCCATGTCAAACCCAGAGCTGTTGGACATGCTACACTTAAAGAAATCCCAATCCCTCAGAACCATACGCTCCAGGGATCTAAACCTTGCCATCACAATAAACAAAACATGCTGGAGGGATAGGTTCCTGACCCAGAGACTCCCCAGACTCTGGAATAGATTGCCCATACATGTCAAGCAGAGTGCCTCTTTGGCCTTCTTCAAAAGGAACCTTGACGATTGGATGGGAGAAAGGAAATTCACCCCGGGGATCATGTCAGTCGCCCTGCTAGACAGGGGTCCAGGGAAGTAAACAGTGTGGGAAGAAATAGCCAGGGAATTGTTATGGCTAGGCTTGTATAGGCCCTAGGGCTGATAGCCTAGTACCAACCTATGAACCTATAAAGTAAAAAAGTAACACTTCTGTTTAAAAGTGAAAAAAAATGATGAAACAAAACACTTTTTTCCTAGCTCAATTAAGTTTTCCAAGAAAAAAAGTTAAGTTTTCTTTCATAAAGGGTAAAGTGAGTTTTTTTCCCCCACGGGAAACTTGTCTGCTCAGCAATGGTTTTCAACTGTAGCACAGTATCAATCCTCAAAAACCCACAGTGGAGTGTTCTCTTTGGCGGCAGGAAAGCTCTGAAGGGCTTGACACACAAACTTGTCTTTTAGTCAGTTCAGCCAGCTGACTACTGGTTTGGGCATGTGAAAGGTGCCCTGAAGCTTTGGAAGCAGGCCAGTCGTTATATCCTTAGCAAAATAAAACTCATATAACTTCGCATACTGCAGCAGTGATCCATATGAAGATTAACCTGTGAAGATTCCTTAAGTTTTTTTTTCCTTTAATGTGCTGTGGAAGGGAGAACCATAGAAATTGACTGCTCCTCTATCAGTAAGTCAGGAAAGCAGTCTGAAGTTCATGTGATGAAGCCTTGAGGAGTCTGTAAGAGGAACAGCAAAGAACTAGTGGCTTTAAGGTCCTAAGTTAAGTAAATCACTGGAAGTCCCTACTCAAACATCTATACAACTATGATGTGTGTGACACAACTGTACTATGTTCTTCATAGTCAGTGCTGCAACACTGATCCTTGGGTGGACTTCCAAAGCTACAAGTTGGGGGGGGGGGGGCAGACTGCCTGATGACCCCTTAGAGAGCAGGTTCTGTAGGATAGCAGTGGCAAACCCTGCCCTAGCTCTGGAAGCATTAGCTAAATGGTAATGCTACATAAACGATGGACAAATGTCCTAGTGGCAGATTCCAGGACAAAACAATGGTGGATTACCAGAAAGTGATGCAACTGACTATCTACATAGAAAAAGTTTGCTTGGAAAAAGGTCTGTCTTCTTTGCCCTCCACAAAGGCTACTAGCAGTTGATCCACCCTGTTTGTGGACTTAGTCTTGTCTAGTTAATACCTGATCTAAAGATGTGCATCCACGGAATGAAGAATTTTCCCTGTTCTATTCTGTGGGTCATGGGCATTCAGAATAGCCATATAGCTAAAACACCTGATGTTCATAAGGTCACTTGCATATATCCCATGTGCCTCTGATTTAGGTTTGAGAGGTCACACAGTGGAAGTTCTAGCTTGACTGGAGTTTTCATTTAGTTTTTACTGATTGGTTTTTCTGTGTGACCTTTTCACACTTTTAGTTTGTTAGTTGAGATATTTTGCAGTCACCCTATTGGTAATGGACATCAGCTGGGTATAACAGCCCTGTGTTTCTTATGCTTAGTCAAACACTCTGTTTGTGCTGTGCTGATGAGGTCATAACAAGGCCAAAATATGCATATCCACAGCTAGTGGGGTTTGCATTTATTGGCCTGAAATTGTCCATTGAAATTACTTAAAAAAAAAATAAGTCATGGGCATTCAGAATCGCCATATAGCTGAAACACCTGATGCTCATAGGGGTCATTTGCATATACCCCATGTGCCTCTGATTCAGGACGTTTGAGAGGTCACTCAGTGGAAGTTCTAAGCTTGCCTGTAGTTTTCATTTGGTTTTTACTGATTGTTTTTTCTGTGCGACCTTCTCACTATTTGTTTTAGTCTATTCTGTGGGTTGGAAAAAAACACTGGCAGGAAAACAGCTTGACTCAGGTTGTGTTCCGATATAGCTTGGGCATAAAAGAAGGCTTTTTTCTTAAGGTTACTCTGTCCATGTAAAAAACAGTGAATGATTCTTTGCACATCAATGCTTGTAGTTCTGAGATCTCCCTGGTTGAAATAATGGCTATCAGTAGGGCAGTCTTCCAAGTGAGCATCTTTAGAAGTTACTGGAATAAAGGGTTTATTCTGGGAGGGTCTTATATGCATAACCCCTTTTAGAAATTGTTTCAGGTGTGGGTAAGAATAGATAGGATGGCTTCAGATAAAGCAAGCAGAGAAAGCTAAAGCATGCACTTTAATGCTGGAATAAGAGAGACCTTGACAAAACAATCCTAAAAAGTATTTTAACAGCACTGCAATGTCCGTATTTGCATGACTAGTGTATCTGCTTTAGCATCAAAAAGAAAACCTTTTCCATTTGGATAAGTATGATTTCCTAATATTAGTCTTCCTTGCCTCTCTCAGCACAGAAAATATTTCTGAAGACTATTTTGCATTGTTTGGTATTAAAAGTTAATCCTACAAGCTGTTAATTTGAGGCTGGACAGGTAAGGGTGAATGGTAGACCCCTTCAACTGAGTGAGTAGGTCTACCATTTTTGTTCCAGCCAGGGATATAAGACGCCGTAAGAGTCAATTGCAATTAATGTGCCAATAGCCAAATTTTCATTGTAAGACTGCACAAGGGGTAGGAATGGGTTCCTCCTCATTTGTTTATGTAGCACATAATAGTGGTGTTGTCTGTCCAAATCTGTAGTGTTCCTGGGTTCAATTAGTCTTTGAAGACTTTTATAACTACAAAGCCTGCCAACATCTCTTTTTGGTTTATCTGCAGCTTTCTTTGTTCTGGGTTCCAGATGCCCTGCACTTTTACAGGACCTAAGTGGGCTCTCCAAGCCAAGTCCAAGCTGTCTGTCATGATGGTCTTTGTCTGCTTCTGGCAGGGAGAAGTTTGCGCCTGGATTTTGCAGTATGGTACTTTGCCACCACAGCAGTTCTTTTTTAAGAAGGGGAGGATAGGGTTTCAAAGGGTTGGAAATGCTGTTCCCAAGTACTTTTTTAAGGAACCACTTGAGTAGTCTCATGTAGAGTTTAGTCGGGGGGAACCATTAGAATGCAGAATACCATGCATCTCAAGGCCCTTACGTACTCCCTTGCAGAGATTGTCTGCTTTGGTAAGAGGATGACATAATATTTGGTGAAGTATGCTATCTTGTCCTGGGATAGGAAGGCTTTTTTGCTGCATTGAGTCTATCAGCACACCCAGAAAGGTAATCCTTGTCTCAGGCCGAATTCGTGACTGCAAAATTTCAGTGGGAGATGCATCTTTGGAAGCACTCTATGGTGATTTATAAGGCTGTCTGGATCTCTGGGACAGACACTCATTGTATGAGGCAGTTGTCCGGATAAGGGTATATATGCATCTCTAAGGTTCTGCAATAGCTTATGACTGGAATGAGACATTTGGCAAAAATGTAGAGCACTAGATAAGCCAAATGGTAATACACAAATTTGATAATGTAACCCTGCTACCACAAACTGTAGGTACCTCCTGTTCTCCTTTGAGATAGGGACATGTAAACCTAATGTGACCAATGTGACCATGTAAGCCCCTTCATAGATCATGGGTAGGAGTTTTCTGCAGGGTTAGCCTTTTGAATTTGGGGACGTATAAGAACTTGTTTAACTCTGGCAGCTCTAAGATTGGTCTCCAGGTGTCTTCTTTTCATGGAAAAAGACAAATTCTTGAATATAATCCTTTGCCCTCCTCCCCTGCAAGAACTGGTTGAATGGACCCTTATTGTAAGAGATCTAGTAGGCTGGGATTGAAAAGAGCTTCCTGTTCTTTTGGTGGTTTTGGCATCCCTATGAAGGATGGCCTTTCTCTGAACTGAACAGAATATCCCTTTTCTATGATGTGTAAAACCCACTGGTCTTTGGTGATTAGTGTCCATTGCTGTACAGAAAGCCCTCCTGTCAGGGGGAGAGGTGAGAGGGTAGCTGTGAAGGGGGGGGGGGGTGAAGTTGTGCATAGTCACAGCTGATCCCTGGGGAGATAGGTTCCTTGGAACCCCCCCCCCCCCCGGGTTTAGGCTGCTGATCTGGTTGCTACCTCCTAGACCAATGATGGAGAACCTTTTGGGCATGGCGTATCAAAAATTTGGAAAATGCCTAACTTGACTCTGCTGGTGTGTCACCCCCCAGAAATAAATAAAAATAAATAATTAATTAAATTAATTAAATAAATAAAAATAAATAAAACAGCAGAGCTCTCAATACATCAGGGATAAATCTCAACAGGATCAAGGACAAATCTAGAAATAAGAGACATGGACAGTTTTAAAATACTAGTACTATTAATCTGAGACACTGACAGAAAAAAACAAACGTGAATTAATATACATTTTCTGAAGTAAAATAAGTCTATATATCTAATTATTGTCATTATTAAGTGTAAAAAGTTGACAGTTTCAGGAGGGATCAAGAGGGACAGTTGAGAGTAATGCAAAACAGCATATGCTTAGGAATGCAGACTACTTGCCCTTTGCAGAAGTGTAACTATGAAGAGAAAACAATGTCAGCACTGCCCTTTGCAAACTCTATCGAGACAGTATACTGAAATAGTCTTTGAGGTTAATAACTTCATACCTCTGCAGCAGTGTTGTTGAACTGGTTCCTGCACAAAATAATTCAATGCACTTCACATGAGTAATGAATGCAAAAGCAGTTTCTTTGGTAACTCGGGTGTTGGTGAACACTGGCATGTCACCCAAAATGCCATGGTGTGTCACTTTTGACACGCGTGTCATAGGTTCACCATCAGTGTCTAGGTCTAGGTAGAATGTCTAGGTCTCTTTGAAATCTCCCCTTGTCTTATTTGGGGGGAAAGGGTTACAGTTTTGAATAATAAATTCTATTATACTTAGGAATAGTTTTACTTTGTTTTCCCTTTTTGTCTAGATTCTCAAAGATTTGTTTCAGCAGGAGGTCTAAAAAGGAACTCCTTGTGCAGTGGAGCATCCAGGAATTCTATCATCACCTGGTCAGAGAGTGGCTGGGTCCTCAGCCAAGCATGTGTACAAATGACAGAACCTGTAGCAGCTGCTCTATAGGATGCATCCAATGCATCTTAACCACATTTAAAGAGCGTCAAGAAACCTGCAGAGCTGATCTGATATTTAATGCAAGTCTCGCTGTAAGGCTTTGTCAGAAATGGATTCTGATTTAGAAATTATTTGTTCTGTTACAGACTCAAAGTATTTCACCATGTGAAACTGGCAATTAAGGGCCCTCATGGAGAGGGTAGCAGAAGTATAGGCTTTCTTCCCAAACCTATGCAACAGTCTACTTTCTCTGTCATTTGAAGAGAGTAGCTGTCTGCACCCTTAGTGGCACCCTTGGAGGATTCTGTGGAAACAAGTGATGTGTCAGGCTGAGGATTTTTATACAAGCGCTTGTGATTCTCAAGCACTCTACAGAAGCAATATGATATTCTAGGGGCAGATGGCAGAGAGTCTTGGTGCAGAGAGAGAGAGAGAGAGAGAGATGTCCTCAAGGACATTGTCAATTACTACATGCACTGAAGGAACAGCTAGCAGCCTGGGGTATGGAAGGCTAAAGAGCTGCCTGTAATGTGTCTGGGCCTGACATATAATTTCTTGCTCTCTCAATTAAAGGCCTCTTTCATCTTACATAAAGTATCCCCAAAGAATAAATCTTCTGGAGGAGAAGCAGAAGAGACAGTATCACCTGAATCAGAATCAAGGTAGGTTTGGGTGAAGATGCTCAGAATAGGACAACTCTTCCTCATCTCAGATCCCAAGGATTCAGAATCTTCTGGGAAGGAAACATCTTCTTTTCTTTTGCTGGGAGATTCCTCAGGGATAGGTAACTGTGTATGTGTGGTCTCCATGGACTTCATAAAGGCCATGGATTCCTGGGCTTTTTTTAGATGGCCCTGTGCTTCTACATGGGCTGTAGCAGCAGAAGACTGGGAAGTTTGCTGATGTAAGTCGAGTGATTTCTTCGGCATCCTTTTAGGGGGAATATGCCTCAGAATGGAATCTGCTGCTGGAGACCTCGGTCCATGCTCCATATGGTTGAACACATCTGACAGCTTAAGAGTCATCTCTTTTGGTAAGCAGCGCTCAAGTGCCAGAAGCCAAAGTCTGCAAAGCGGCTTCAAACCAACCAACAAGGGCACTGGAGTGGTCAAACCTGAAAAGTCTGCTACTACTTGGCCTCCCAAGGGGTCATGCCAGAGGAATCAGGCCTAATAGTCACCGAGTCAGGGGACTGCAAAAGCTCCTCACCTAATTCACTAAATAACTTTAGTGTGAGCTCTGAAGAAATGGCAGCATCCACTGATTCCTTTCACTTCAGTTAATTTCGTCCTTGGCTTTTTGGGTAAGATAGTGGCCAAGGCTGAAGACGGAGAGGAAATGGAGGGAGCCAGGTCTAAGGACTCCATGTGGGCTGTGAGGACTTTGGCCCTACACTTAAGCATTTTAGATCTAAACTTAGCACAATCCTGGCAACTGGAAATGTTATGCTGAGGCTCCAGACAAAACAGACAAAAGAAATGAAAATCTTAATGCAGAATCTGCCTCTCACACTTTAAGCAGTTATTAGGTTTTCTTCTAATCTATATTTTAAAAAGTTATCTGAAACAGGAGAACATTCTGGAGAAAACAAGCCGACTGATGGACTTTAAGTGTCTGATAAGAATGGAGTAGCACATCGGAGAGCATGGCTAGAAAAAACTCAAGAATGCAATGATGGATGCTCCTCTTATACCTGGAAATTCAATGGTTGAAGATGATATAAAGACTCTGGAAATCAGGCCAGTTGCAGGCTTCTACATGGCAGGAAGACCCAAGAGTCATTACTGCAACACTGACTATAAAGACTATCTTATCTTTTGAAAAAGATTTTTGCAGTCTAGAATGCACTGCCTATTGAAGTAATGGGTACTCTAGAGCTGAATTCCTTTATAAACAAGGTGATAAACCATTTAGAAAAAACTACTAAAATTCACAAAAATATTTTAGATTATTCTGATGTTTCATTATATACCTATACCTAATGTTCCAGCAATGCTACACATAATTATTCATTCTTTTCCAAATGACCCACTTTCTCTTTCACACACTACATTCTGTGTCCTTATATAAACTTGTATTAGTTTGCGATTTAAATTATTTAATACTCAATATATTTTCATATACGTTTTTTAATAAGGAGATTTTTATAAGGTATGTCTTTTTAAGTCTAATTGATGTATTATACTAATTAGTGTTACTGATTTATTATAAAAGGCTGGGTTTGTGTTTTTTGTAAATTGTTCTGAAGAAGTCCCTTGTCATAGAGGGGAAGAAAGCGCTCAACATTTTTCAATAAAGCTGTTGGTACTAGCTGTTCGCTTCCTTACTGTGGTTTTGGTTCTGCCATTTGCAACCATTTTTCCTGTAATACAGTAGCTGAAGTAGATAAACAGTACAATATAAGTTATGAATGACGTTAGCCCTAGTCTGTAAGAAAATAAAAAGTACAGTTGTGTACACTTAACATAAATGTAGATGTTCAAGTGTATTCACTGTTGCAGTCATTACATTTGGGTTATCTGCTTGCAGTAGCCCTCAGTCGGCCTGATTAACAAAGTCTTGGGTCCTGCATTGGTTGCTGTCCCTTCTTCCATGATGTCAGGTCGTCAGGGGAATAAAACATGCAGCCGGCGCCATTACATCAGTTTTTCTTGCCCCAGATGTCAGATGCCCCACAAATGGGGAACGAAAAAAAAAATATATATATATATATATAAATATATATATATATATCTATAAATAATTAAAATACACCAAAAAGGCTTTTAAGCATATGTATTGCCTAATGAGCAGGATTCGAAATAAAGACACTTTTCACCAAAAGTTAACTAATACAAACTTTATTTCTACCAAAAAGACTAACAAGCTAATAAGCTTTATTTGTCTGTTAGAAATAGAAAAGTAAATCCACTCTGTGCTATTAAAATAAAAAGTTTAACAGAAAGAAAGATTAGACAATACATTTAAAGAAAGTTATACATCACCGATAAAGGGAAAACTTCATCCTGTCTTCAGTCTCGACTGGGAGCCCCTGTTACAGTCAGGCAGGAGTCCTCATCGGGAAAATAGTCCTGGGCAGTGCGTCCACTCCACAGGTGCGGCTTCTGCCTGAATGCAGAGAATCCCGTCTATATATAACCAAGTTGCTTACCACAAGTCATGAGAATCAGTACTTTCCAGTGTAGGCTGGATCTTGCTAGAGCATTCTGTGGTGTTGGTCACCCACCCTAGAAAGAACAGCAAATCCTGCCAAGTACAACGATTCTGCAAATTTCGAGTACTACACTGGAATATTCCAATAACCTTGTGAATTTTAGTACATTACTAGAAAATTCCAGACAAGTCATGTTTCATAACTAAAAGTAGCAAAGTATGTTTCGTAATCAAATGTAACTTGCTGAAATCCTCAGAGTGTCCCAGAACAGAGCACTATCTCTTATGCCTGCCCAAAAGACTAGAATGCTTCAGAATATAACATCATTGTCTATATCAAAAAGAAATAAGAAAGAATAAAAGAAAGAATAAAATAAATGAGATATAGTGAGGCAACAGTCAAAATAATCACACTCTCTCAATGTTCCCCTCTTTCATATCACATTCGTATCACAGCATAATAAAAGAAAGGTATAGTAAAAGAGAAACAGGGGGATGGAGGGAGGGTAACCAGGACTGCAACAGTGAATACACTCGAACATCGACATTTATGGTAAGTGTACACAACTGTACTATGTTCCCACCTTATCTCCACCCTACTTTATGCCTCTCCAATATATACCAGCCTAAGACAATGCAATCTAAACAAGCTAGAGACCTGTTACAACAAAATTGCCAAATTCGCCACAGAGGCATCCTACCGTAGTCACCACTGTCTCTCACTTGCTGAACTGGGCTGGCTTGAACTCCCTCACCTCCTTCAATGGTATCAGCTCTCACTCGCCCACAAACTAGTAAACCATCCACTAAATGTCCCATCCCCCCAGAATCTACTCCAACCCTATCGCACCACCAGACCACTAAGGTCCAGCAACAAAAATCACTTACAGATCACTAAAGCCAATAACTCTGCTGGTGAAGCACTATTCTCTTGTGCCATAACCAAATTATAGAACTCCCTCCAACCCACAATTACCTCCATACCATCATGCACCCACTTCAAAACTTTACTAAAAGCGCACCTAAAAACATGCTGGCTATGCCCTTGCAACTCCCACTCTTAATATCACCCACCCCATCTAACCACTACCTTTCTTTCCAATCCACTAACTACCCTGATTATAGCAAGCTCAGATGCTCATAAGCCTAGTACTTATTATGCAGCAGGAACTTCTTATTGTAACATTTGTTAATGTTAATGTTCTAGTTGTCTACTGATGTACTATGTTCTTCATCTGTAAATATGTTGCAAGTAATTGCTATGTAAATTGTTAATTGCTATGCATCCAATGTAACTACTGTCTGTCTGTTTTAAATGTGGAGCTTTTCTCCCCGGGCCTCCGCTGAAAATGGACCTACGTCCAGTCGGACACTCCCGGTCAACAAATATAAATAAATTAATAAATAAATAATGTTCATCGTGTTTCACTGTTGCAGTCATTACATTTGGGTAGATTCCCAAAGCTAGGGTTGGAAGGATGGATTTATACAGCATTAGGACCAGCTACAAGGCCCTGCAAACCAGCAGTGGCAAAGCCAGCTCTGAAATTAGAAAAAATTGGTAAATGATAATGCTTGGTGAAAGTATGAACTAAACTCCAGGTGACAGCTTCTAAACTCCAGGTGGCAGCTTCTAGAATATCCCTGGTAGGAACACCTCTGAGAAAGGCTGCTGAAGTAGATGCATCCCTGGTGGAATGAGATCTGATCCCTTGGGGGAAAGGTTTTCCATGGTGCTTACAACAGAAATTAATACAATGGCTTATCCATTTAGAAATGGTTTGCTTTGAAATAGCCTTCCCCTCTGCCCCTGCAGCAAATGCTACCAGCAGTTGTTCATATTTTCTTCGAGATTTAGTCCTGTCCAAGTAGAATCTGAGTTGTCTGTATACATCCAATGAATGCAGAATCCACTCTCCCTTGTTCTGTGGATTGGGAAAGAAAGTTGGCAAATGAATGGACTGATTAAGAGCCACACTGGATACCACCTTGGGCATGAATGATGGACTGGTCCTGAGTGATACCCTGTCCGCATGAAAGATGATGAAAGGCTCCATTGCCATAAAGGCCTGTAATTCAGAAATTCTTCTGGCTGAAGTGATTGCTAAAAGGAAGACTGATTTCCAGGAAAGGAATTTTAAGTCTGCAGTTGCAGCTGGCTCGAAAGGAGGTAGAGTGAGTTTCTCCAATACAAAGTTAAGGTCCCAGGCAGGGGTTGGCGCTCTTCTGGGTGGTCTCAAGTTTTTGGCCCCTCTGAGATACTGCTTTAGAAGAGGATGAGAGAAGAGGGGGGGTCTGTGTTGTAATGAGCTGAAATTGCTGAGGCATGGATTTTTATGGAAGAAAAAGACAGGCCCTTGTGAAGCATCTCAGTTAAGTATTGCAAAATCTGAGGTAAATTGGGCACTGCTGTGCTCATCCCTTGAGATTGATTCCAGGCACAGAATCTTTTCCATTTGTCAGCATAAGATTTTCTAGTACTAGGTCTTCTCGCCTCCAAAATGACATCCATCACAGGTTTGCTGAGGGATGGTAAGGGTGAATTTAAGTGATTAGCCAAGCTGCAAGATTCAATGTTTGGAGATGAGGGTGCAGAAACTGGTTCTCCTGCTGAGACAGTAAGGAAGGTGTCTGAGGCAGGTGCCACAGAGAAATGTGCAACACACTGTGCAGGAGTGGGTACCAGTGTTGGCGAGGCCAGTCTGGAGCAATCAAAATCATTTTTGGTTTGTCCTGTTTGACTTTTAGTAGAACTTTGGAGAGCAAAGGCAGAGGGGGAAAGGCATAGACTGATAGTTTTTTCCAGCTGAAGGACACAGCATCCACTTTCCAGGCTTTTTTGTGACGAGTTCTTGTACAAAATTTGTCCAACTGGTAGTTCTGGGGTTAGGCAAAAAGATCTATGTCTGGGCTCCCCCATTTGCGTGTCAACATGTTGAAAATCCGTGGTTCCAGTTTCCATTCATGAGGGCCCATGAGATTTCTGCTTAGTTCATCAGCCAGAACATTCTGCTTTCCTGGCAGGAATTGAGCTTGTAGTTGTACTTGGTAGCTCAACGTCGTGTTCCACAATGCCATGGCTAGTCTGCAGAGGGGGTAGGAATGTGTACCCCCCTGCTTGTTTATGTACCACATAACTGTGGTGTTGCCCGTTTTTATCAGTAATTGTCCTGGATGAAGATAGTCCTTGAAGGCTGTCAGTGCATTCTGTACAGCTAGCATTTCTTTTTGATTGATATGAAGGTGCATTTGATTTGGGCTCCATTTGCCCTGAATGCACTTCCCTACCAGATGAGCCCCCCATGCATAGTCTGATGCGTCTGTAGTTAGGGTTTGGGTGGCAGGGGGTGGTGTGAATGGCAGTCCCTTGCTTTGGTGGCAGGCCTCTGCCCACCACAGGAATTCTAGGCGCAGGCAATGTATGATAGGAATCATTGTTTCCAGGCTGTGACAATGTTGACTCCATATACTTTTTAAGTACCACTGAAGTTTCCTCATATGCAGTCTTGCATATGGGATTAGAAGAATGCATGAGGCCATGAACCCCAAGGCTTGCAGTATTTGCCTTGCAGACAGCAGGGTTTTTGTGGCCACCTGTTTGAAGTCAGTCACCAAATGAATTTGCTTTTCTGGTGTAAGGAAAGCCATCTGGGCAGTTGTATTCAAGCTTGCACCCAGGAATGTAATTTTTTGAGAGGGTACCAGTTGAGATTTCTTTTCGTTTATGGTTTACCCTAGACAAGTTAAAAGTCTTTTTACAAATGCCAGATGTTTTAGAAGAATGGCCTGGTTTTCTGCCTGAATTAGGAAACAAGAACCCAAATCCAGCGTGCTAGTATCCTCTCAAGTCAGACAAAACTGTTTAAATCCACTCGAAGAACGTAGTCGAGTAATGAGAACCTTCAAAACGGCAACGTAAAAAACTACTTTATTAAAATGTTTTAAGCGCTTTTCATTTGCTTCAGTTAGCAAAACTTCATCAGAAACAATGTGACCATAGATTTGAAAGTATCCTTATGTAGTTACAGCTGATCATTAATTAATTAACCAATTGCACAAAAATAAAAGGCACAGGAACAATAAACCTAACAACAATTTAAAAGAGTTTGAAAAATTACTGCAGCAGCTTTAAAAATACACTGTTATAGGCAAGGGAAATACTAGATAGCAGATGTAAGAAATATATGTAGAAAAAATATATATAGGTATAAAATGACATTGGTTGGTATAAAACATTAAAAAATACCAAAAAAAAGAATATAATATCGTATAACTTATAAGTCTAATTATACATCTACGTTGAACTGGTAACTAGACCACATATTTCTACTGAATACTTCTTTTATAAACTATTAGTAGAAGCTCTCTGAGCTGATTTTAACTATAAATGTGAAGCAACCTCTACCCTAACTATTATAACTTCATTTCTTTAAGCTTTTTAATCTTAAAATACTACTAATAGAGCAACTGTCATTCAAAACCCACCTGGCATAATTGGAACTACCTGAACAATTAAGAATATACAGTTTGAATTCCTAAAAAGGAATTTTCCCTAGGTGACATTAACTATAGTTAGCAACTTTCTTGCAAGAAGGCACATTCTTAGTAACAAACTAAATATGAAGACAGTAGAGGACTAGCTATACTTGTTCTGTATACAGAACAAAAAGTTCACTTGCATCCTGTGACAGCCTCCAAATACCTTAAAGTAGATGCACTACTGCACTAAGTAACAAAACCTAGAACTTGTGTAACAACTTGCTTCCACATACTTTGTTTAACCATTATCTGGTGGTTCATTTCAATTCGCTATCCTGTCACTCTGTGATAATGTTTTTTGTTTGCACTTCTTCCACTCCTCATATTTATCTGGAACCTGCTTCTGCCAAGTAAGTATGCAAATGACTCACACTGACAACAGGAACTGAAGTTAAAACAAGGTTTCAGACAAACTGAATGCAATGTAGAAATAGTAAATACATTTACTTCTACCCACGCTGTGCTGGTGGCATACAGAATAAAACCCTGATGATAACCCAGGTAACCTGATTTCGATAAGCTGGTGGGATGGATGTGCCATCCTGTGTAGGTCACAGCCAGCTCATGAAGCCACTCCCTGCTTACTGCCAGACAACAGGGAATGTCCTGAATGGATGGTGGCCTGTGCAGCAAGTGATGTGGTTAAGGCCACTTAGGACAGTGACACCAACATTGTCAGCAAAGCAAAGGAGAGCACACAAACTGACAAGAGGGGCACACGTGGTCCCTAAGGTGATGTACATGATCATATCACCACAAAAGGGAAGGGGTTAAGGACTTCATACAGAAATATGCCTCTACCTTTAAAAAAATCCCTTAAACTTCATCTCTCCTCACAGTGGTTATGCACTTGCACCTCTACTAAGAGCCACATAACTTGATCCTCACTATCATGCTCCTCTTCTCTCTATAACCACTTTAATCTCCCTTTCTCTCAGCCACCCCAACTCATTTGAGTCTGCAGTACACCTACATTACCATACTGTTTTTCCTTCTTCTCTGCTAGTTATCTTACTCAATATTTAATTTACCTTTATTTCGTAGTTTCATTCTATGACTGTATGCTATTTCCTCACTGTCTGTATCCAGTTCACCCTCTGTTAATAATCTATTGTATGTAATTACAATGTTCGTCTCCAATTTTACCTCTGTCAATAATTTAGTGTATGCAATCATAATGCTGTTTTATTTGCAACTGTTGTATTATATATCCTGTATCACTGTAACATATTTCTTGTCTGCATGTGTTAAATGTGCAGCTTTTCTCCCCGGGCCTCCACTGAAAATGGGTTCTTCTGGCCCAGTGAATTACCCCGGTAATCAAATGCAATCAATCAATAAATAAATATGCTCTCATGCCGGCAAAAGCACTAAACTCTGTAAAGTGTGTCTGGATGACAGGTCCTCTGGATGGCCTTTATCACAGGAAAATCTGAAAGAAGAATCCTCAGCCTTAATGAATAACAAGGCCCTACTCTGTTATTGGGGGTGGGCTCTATTATTGGCAGACAAAGAGGGAAAATCACCTGGGTGTGGAGAATGATTTTACCCGAAAATGAAGTTTAAATTCTTTATAGACACAGAAATATACCTTAACTTAAATTTTTCAAAAGCAGAGGGGGACTTGGCTCACAACAGTCTCCAATTTTTTCAAAAGTACCAAATTTGAGCTGCACCACACCTTTCAAAAAAACATTTGAGGAACAGGTCCTCATTTTCCTTCATAAAAATTCCATCTTCACAGTGAAAGGATCACATATTTATATGCTGTCAGCCACTTTTTGTCCCCATCTCCAGTCTTATAAAATACTTCTGCTAATCTGAGAATATATATGATCCTTAGATTTGTTTTCTGCTATGACTATGGCCCATATGGAACCATATAAGCCTTTAGGCAACTAGCTATTCAGTCTCCTCCTACTACATCATCTTACACCTCAAACTTTCTACCTATGTGCCTCAACACACACACACACACACACACACACACACACACACACACACACACACACACACACACACACACACACACAGTGATCTGCATGTGTTTCACATTCTCAGAATTAGGGTCCACCACAGATTGCTGAATGCATTTGTTTTAAAAAGTGTTATGTGCTTGGCAAACTGTTTGAATTAATTCATTTTTGAGTGCACTGGTAGTTGAAGGTTGCTGTTTTTGAAAGGATACAAATGATTTGTTGCAGGTTAGCAGTGTTTCTATTGCAATGTCAAGACTTTCTGATATAGAGAACATTTTGGAATTAAGGATCAAAGCATGTGTGTGCAAATATTTGCAGGTTAGGAGAGTTCTTACCAGAAAGTCAACACACCACAATGTCAATCCTCTAAACTTTGAGACAATAAAGTTGAATGCTCACTTTATTATTGAGTGGTCAGAACGTCAAATCATAGAACATCGAGAAGTTATAGCAGCAGGCAACAGAATGCTGGTGCTGCACAAAAGTTAGTAGATACGTATTTGTGGACTGATAATCCCCAGAGTAGGGGAACATGACCTTTCACTGGGGATTATACCATTTCAGTGTTAGTATACATAATTAGCAAGGGGTGTGAGGGTGTAAGGGGGCTTGTTCCCCTGCAAAAATGCTATTACATGGATTTGTTTCTTTAGTTTTGTGCAGCAGGGATATTGTTTTGCCTGCTGCCACCACTTGTTGACATTTCGTGTTTCAGTGTTCTGACCATTCAGTAAGGTCAGCAGTCAAATTTTTGGTCTCGATGATTAAACAGCAGCGTTAAGGTGCACTGACTTTCTAACATAAATCTGGGTTAAGGTTAGAGTAATGGCTAGGTAAGGAGATAAAGCGTGTGTGCTAGTGTTTGCTAGTGAGGTTATAGAAGACTAGGTAAGGAGAAAGATTTAGTGCTTATTTGTGTGTGTGTGTGTGTGTGTGTGTGTGTGTGTGTGTGTGTGTGTGTGTTTGCGCGCGTGTGTGTGTGTGTGTGTGTGTGTGTGTGTGTGTGTGTGTGTGTGTGTATGACAGAGTTTTTACATGTAGTGCATGTCTAAGCTGTATTGTGTAGTGGTAGTGTTATGAAAGGGAGTTTCTATTGTAAGGTTTAAGGTTGGGGAAGGGGCAGGGTTAGCATTGGGTTAGCTTGGATTATGAGGTGGTACAGGGGAACTTACCCCCTTGCACTATCTTAGCAATGTGTGAATCTCCCCTGCACCACCTCAGTAATGCATGTGAACCCAAACTCTAACCCTGACCCTGTCCCTAACCCTACAACTTACCCCAGAAAACAACTTTCTGTAACACTACTACTACTCAGCAAATTTGGTCTGAATGTGGTGGCAAGGTTTTTCTAATATGGTCACAAAAGAAAAGTGTTTTCCTTTTTTCATCTTGTTTGATTCATAATAGGTTCATAGGTTCATACTAGGCTATCTGCCCTAGGGCATTTATAAGCCTTGCCAGAATGTGTTTGGCTTTCACCACCCATTTTAAATTTATTTTGCTATGCCCTTTTTCGAGGTTAGTATACTGTGCCTCTGTCTAACAGTGACACAGAAGTGATACCCGGGGTAAACCTACGATCTCCCATCCACTCATCAAGATTCCTCTTGAAGAGAGTCAATGAGGGACTCTGCCTAACCTGGACTGGGATTTTATTCCAGAGTGAAGGGAGCCTCTGGGTTATGAATCTGTCCCTCCAGCATGTCCTATTTATTTCAGTGCTGAGGTTCAAGTCTCTCGAGCGCGTAGCTCAATGGGATTTGGACTTTCTGAGGTGCAGCATGTCCATTAATTCCGGGTTGGACATGGCTTTATACATCAGGCACAGATCGCCTCTGAACAGGCGGTATGCCACTGAGTAGAGCTGGAGTTTCTTTAACCGGGCAGCATATGGCATCTGTTTGAGCCCTTTGATCCTCTTGGTGAGGTACTTTTGGGGTCTTTCCAGTTGCTGCAAGTGTCTGGTAAGGTACATCCCAAAAGGGGCATTGTACTCAATTATGGGCCTGATGAGAGATGAGTAAAGAGGCATGATGACCTCCCCTGATCTAGATGGGAATCCCTTCATGATTAGGTGGGCTATATAAAATGTTTTTTTAACCACTTTTGCTACGTGGTTGTCAAATGAGAGATTGCTATCAACTTGGGTCCCCAGGTCCCTAATTACTTCTTCTGTACTTAATGGATTACCACCTATGTGGTAATTTGTGGGCACTTTGTTTTTGCCAAAGGGGATGACTATACACTTTTTGGCATTTAGCTTGAGGCCATGGCTCTGGCACCAGTTGTCTGTTTCTATGAGGCCCTTTTGGAGGATGTTTGTGTCGGCTGGAGAGTCGATTATGGTGCCCAGTTTGCAGTCATCTGTGAACTTGGTCAGCCACAGTCCTTCCGTGTTGGCCTGTACCTCCGAGAAATATATACCGAACAAGAGAGGTCCCAGGACTGAGCCTTGTGGGACACCACTTGTAACTGGTTTGGAGTCTGACATGGCTCCAGCAATTCTAACCATGTGGGTTCTGTCCTTGAGCCAGTTTGCAATCCATCTAGTGACATAGGGGTTTATATTTAAGCTGGTGAGCTTATCTATAATGCCCGAGTGGGGTATTGTATCGAAGGCTGTGTCGAGGTCCAGGTAGGCTGTGTGGACCACCTTCCCCTCGCCAATGGCCTTGGTGACTGTTTCAAAGAAATCAATCAGGTTTAAGAGGCAGGATCTGCCCTTAACAAAGCTGAACTGGGTAGGATCCAGTGTCTGTAGGTCCCCAATATCTTTATTTATGAGGTCCATGATGATCCTTTCCATAGCTTTGCAGACCAAGCTAGTCAGGCTTATGGGGCGATAGTTTCCAGGATCCGTTGAGGCACCACCTTTATGGAGAGGGACCACTGTTGCTGTACGCCACTCTTTGGGCACATATCCTGTAGCAAGGCTGAGATTGAACAGTAGTTTTATGTTTGGGTTTAGCTCTTCTTGGAGTTCATGTAGGACGCAGCCTGGGACACCGTCTGGTCCCACTGATGCTGTGTTTTTTGCTTTGGAGAGGGCGGCTCTTACCTGAGCATCTGAGATGTCAGGGGGGGCAGCACTTGTTTGTTTTTTGGCAAGTGTGTTGTTCAACATCCATTGCTCGATCTACAGAGATCTGATGTCTGTGTATTTGGACCACTTGCCAACAAAACTAACAAGCTCCTAGCAAAACTCACATCTTTAGTCCTAAGCCTATCATCTCACTTGCATCTCTGTGGTTATATACACCCAAACCCTGGCCCAAATACTAACTTACAACAAACCACAAATCCCCTGACAGCCAAGTTCCATACACCAACAAACATCTCCCCTAGAAGCTCCAACCTCTTACTTAACATGAACCTCAGAAACATCCTCAATAAGATACACGACTTGTATGCTAGCATACATCACAAACCTGGCTGAAACCTGATACATACAACAATGTAATCCTACCTCCAGGTTATGATATACACAGGTTTGACAGAACAAACAAACAAATGTAGAGGTGGAGTAGCCATTCTCTACAAAACAATCTCAAACTAGAATGCTTAGAGCCAGAAAAACAAACTTTTAGCAACGTTGAAACATTAATTTACTAAACTTGAGATTAACCCCAAAAAATACCTCAACATCATAGGTATTTATATTCCACCAGGTAATAACCTTACAACAACTGAAGAAATACTGCACTACATATCCCTAACATTCCCACAAGAAACCATAATACTGGGTCACTTTGATACTGACTGGAACACATGTAACTCCGATAATCCCACAAATTTCATTAACCTGCATGGTTTCTCACAGGTTATACAAACGTCAGCTAGAAGAGAAAAACACCAAAAGACAATCTACTCTGGATTGGATCCTAACTAATAAAACACCTCAACCCTTACACTCTGGCCATCTCCCAGACTGCATCAATGATCATTTCCCAAAATACCTTCTCAGAGAACACCTCTATCCTTTTAGGCAAGTTGGGAACAAAAAAGGTTTCAACCCTCAAACATTTAACTCCCTCCTATGCACCTACAACTGGACCCCGATCAAGACACTACCTCTAGACACTGCAGTATAACACTAAAAATACTTTCCTCAATATTCTAAACAAACTAGCCCCATGTAGAACCAGAAAAATCAAAGCAAACTATCTACCATGGCTAACTAAAGAAACCAAAAACCTACTTAAACAAAGGGATAAAGCCTGGGCATAATGGCACATCAATAAAACCCAAGCCAACCTCGAACACTACTGTACTCTTAAAAACAAAGCTAAAACCCAGGTAAAATTGGACACGATAAACTTCTGCAACAACATTCTAATACAGCACTGTAACAGTCTCAGAACACTATATCCCATGCCTCTGGAAAATATTATACATCACCCCACTGCACAAAGGAGGGAACTCTGTTCAGCTCTCTAGTTATAGACCCATAGCAATTTTATCCCCACTTGCCAAAATTCTAGAAAAATGCATCCATACACAGCTTTTGACTACTTAACTAACAACTTCCTAAGAGATATACAACACGGTTTCAGTACCCATACCATAGTACAACAATTGCTCTTTTACATTTTACAAACACTGTAAACCAATATAGAAATGATGGCAAAATTGTATATTTCATCTTCCTAGACCTCTCTACAGCTTTCGACACCGTATCCCACCAGAAAATCCTCAAAGAGCTAGCCTCTCTCAAACTTAGTCTCTCAACCCATGCCTGGTTTCATAAATACCTAACTGATCGACAACAAGCTGTCAAATGGCAACATGCTCTCTCTCTTCTCTTTTACCTGTTTCCATAGGGGTCCCTCAGGACTCAATCCTAGGTCCCCTTCTCTTCACTATTTTTATCAACAAGCTACACACTGCTACAAATCCTGCTACCATTGTTCAGTACGCAGATGATTCCATGCTCATTTATGCCACACCTACCTACAACAGCCCAAAGTAAAAACACAAGTCTTCTTAGCTGTAGCAACTTGGCCATCTAACAACTGATACTGAATCCAAATAAAACTAAGCTCATGTTCTTCCATGCAGGTAAATCCCATCTTCTCTCCATCATTTCAAATACATTCATCAGAAAATATTACTATATTGACAGTGTCGTAAACTAAACTACTAGGTGTAACAATGGATAATAACATGAAATTTGACAAACACCTAGCACAAGCTATCAAAAAGACACATATAAAACTAGTCTCTCTTTATAGAATTAAACCTTTCCTCAATGCTACTACCAGACAAGAAACTGCCAGAACCTAGCTTCTCTCTACCTTATTATATACCTCCCCTATCTTCACCAATTAAAAAAAAAAGATTTATCAAAACTTGAGGCCTGCTATAACAAAATAGTCAAGTTTGCGACAAATGCCCCTCATCGAACCCATCATTGCCTGTCATTACAACAACTAAACTGGCTAGATCTAGCCCCACCATTTAACCTCCACCCTACTTACTATCACTCATTTACCAGCAAGACAAATCACCAGCTCTCCAACAAATGCTCCTGCCCTATACTCATAATCAAGTCCTAAACTCCACAAACAAATAGCTTCTACATATTTCCAAGTCTAATAATAAGGCTAGAGACGCTCTTTATTCAAACTATATATCCAAACTCTGTAACAGTCTCCCTCAACCAATCTTAACAGTAAGCTTATTCCACATCAATAAATTACTCAAAGACCACCTTAACAAAAACTGGCTGTGTTCCTGCCACACCCCTGTCTAAATACTAATCTTCCAAACTTTCTACTTCCCACTTTTACTGTTTTTCTAAAATCCATTTCATCCTGATCGTGCCCATCTTACATACAAAAACTCATATTCTCATACAACCATTCCCTTCTACTCCACCCATCCCCACATCCACCTCCTTAAACCATCTAACTAAACCATCTTCTCCCTTTCTTCTACCCCCCTATTTTTTCTCCCGCTCTCATCTTCTTAATTCATACTCTGTTTACGTATACTGTATAACCTAAATATTTCACTCCTCTCTATAATCAATTATCTGTAAAACTTTCTAATCAACAATTTTAGTTTACTCTGATACAGGTATTTTATCAGCTCTGATTATACATTATAACTCTGTAACGTGAAAGCCAAATTCAAGTATAACAACAGGTAGTGCTGAGTCTCTGCGCTTTATCAGGCAATATGTCCTGTTAACCTATGTAACATCAGTGACTACATTTAAGCCTGAATGTATATTCTCAATTTAAACTCTGCCAATTTTATGTTATTCTTAATTTCCTTGTACATTTTGTATGGTATATTATTCTTGCACACTACTGTTTGACATATTATTGCTATACATCATTTGATATAGTACTGTTTACACATTTTTTATAACATTGCATATGGTTATGAAATGTTTTGCAGCTCTTCTTCCCAGGCCGCCACTGAAAAATGGGCTCTGTTCACAGTCTGACTTTCCCAGTAAACAAACGTAAAATAAAAAATAAACCCCACAATTACTAAACGATTAGCTGTTTATCAACATCCCCCAAGAACGATGAACTAGTTCCTATATTTCATAGAAAAATATAGTTATAAACATTACCTACTAACTAGTCTAACTTGCATTAATTTCATTTCCCCTGTCCAATGCAAAATGGCCATTACCTCAAACAATCAAAAAAACAAGTGACTATCTTTAAATAAAATTATGTCTCGTCTTCTGCTTTAAAAATGCTGGAATACTTTGCTTCAGTCTGACTTAGGTTTCAACTAAATAAATACATTCTTCTCTGTAAAGCACAATATAGTTTAAAGGAGGATGAGTAGTACCAACAGTAACAATATTAATCAGAACCCAGGCCTTAACAAGTTTAACGTTTTAAGAAACTTGGGTGATTACAAAAAAGGTTCCGCTTTCCTCTGGGAAACCAATCAGAAGACCCGTCGCAAAGACATAGGTTTTGGAGTTCCGGAAGATCATAAAAACCCATCAGAAAACGCAGGAGCATTTTCTGAATTTACAGAAGAATCCACCGACTGGGACAGTGGCAACATGGACTATCCTGCATTACTGGCAGTACAGAAACTGCAGTATTTGAAATGGACATTTTGTGACGATAGAAGGGAAGAAAATAATAGAAAGCAGGGCAGAAATGCTTATGAGCCACAAAGGGATGGTCACATGCAACAAAAACGAATACATACCAGCAACAACAGCAACAACCAAGATATAAAAAATTTAGAAAAACTTGATGCTAATCCTTTACTGAACACTGATTATATAGTAAACCTATTGGGATACGTATTGAATGACTATGAAGCTGTTGTGTTAAACCTTGGTCTTAAGTTTGTTCTAACAGTCATACCTAGACTTTATATGATCAAAAAAGACATTTTTGTCTGGTGAGAAAGTTACATCTCTGGAATTTGTTCCTTATATAGACAATGAGAGCATTACAGAACATCTGTTTGATAGTTCACACGATACTGATTTAAGTTTTTATTCAAGTTTTTTAGAACCTGATAATATTAGTGAAAGTAATGCTTATTGTATATTAAATATGAATGCAATGTCTTTTAAACACAGTTCATTCCCCATTTTAACCATGATGGGGTACAGCAATTTTTGATCATGGTGAACTATTCGGTCAAAAATATTTTTAATGAGTTTGTTAAATGTAAAAATCAGGTTAGGTATAATCTAATCAAACTTGAATGGGATGCCTTGCAAACCTTGGGTAAAAAGGAAGAAATCATTTTTAAACCAGTGGATAAAGGTAACAAATTGGTTATGTTACATTATGAACACTATCTTAGGATGTGCTATGAGCACTGAAATGGCAAAAATATATATAATATAGTTGATACTTAAAGTTATAAAAAAGCCCTTTCAGATTACAAAGAGTGATTATTAAAGGGGAACAGATTAGGATATTTTACAAATGATGATATTGACAAAAAAATTTGATACAGAAGGTTGCGAAATGGCAACCTTCTATTGCTTACCAAAAATAAACAAACATATTGCCAACCAACCAGGTAGGCCCATCGTATCAGTGTGCAAATATTTTTTGAATAAAGTTGGTATTTTTTTTACACAGCTATTTACTAGATATAGTTAAAAAACAAACTTCGTATATTCAGGACACCTTTGATTTTTTGAGTAAAATAATGAACACTCAATGGGAGGAAGACATGCTCTGGCTAGTGATTGATGCCAAGAGTTTATATACTAGTACCAAACATCATTGTGGTATTGAAGTATTAAGATTTGCATTAGGTGATAGCCCTGTGGCTATGTATATTATTGAACTGATACATTTAGTTTGAAATATAACTTTTTTGAGTTCAATGGCACATTGTATCATCAGAAGCAGGGTACAGCTATGGGTGCTTCCTTTGTACCCATGTACGCCAATATTATGATGGACCTACGAATATGTGTATAAGAATACATTTTTCACCATACATGTTTGCCAATATCACAGATACATCAGATACATAGATGATCTTATATTTCTGTGTAAAGGAGGTAGAAATGAGGTGGAAAATTTTGTAGATGAAATTAATAATAATAGATTTGGATTAACATTTGAAATTTCAGCTTGTTGTAAGCAAGTAGTGTTTTTGTATTTATGTCTAGTAGGGACTAGTGGTGGTGGTATAACCACTACAGTACATATAAAATTTGGAGATATTAATCATTTTCTCCATGGTACTAGTTTCCACCCATCCCATCTTCTCAAATCCCTTCCATATGGTGAATTTATAAGAATTAAATGTCTATGTAACAATGAAAGTAATTTGGAAAAAGAATATAATAAAACAGTAAAGATGTTTGTCTCGGGATATGAAGAAAGTGAAGGGGGCACTTTGTAAGGTTAAGAAAGATAATATTAGGAATAAAAATATTGGGCAGAAGTAATATTAACTACACAAAAGAAGACAAGAAAATGTATATGGTTATGACGTACAATTTACTGAGTGATAAAATGGTTCCAATTATAAAACACTATTGTGGCTATCTTTTGAAATTCAAAGAATTTTCTGGTTTGTGTACTACTCGTGTTTTCTCATTTAGGAAGGGACTATTTTTTTAAGATAGACTTGTATATAATACATTTAAGGCTGCTTGTTATAATAATTACAAGGCTCCCCATTTAAAAGGTGCCTACCTTGTGGGAAATGTATCTTGTGCAAATATGTGGTGCAAACTTTTCAGTATATTAATGGTGGCAAATTTAATGTATTAGGTAACTTCTGTTGTAATACATAATGTATTGTACATGCACTGAAGTGCCCATGCAATAAGTTCTATATTGGGAAGAGCAAGATGGCTTTCAAGCTTAATCTTCAAGAACATGTTAGGGATATAAAAAAGCTGAAATATGAAAGCCCTCTTGCACAATACTTCTTAGAATATCATAATGGGGACCATATGGGTTTGCAAGGCACTGTTTTAGAAAAAACTGAAAAGTGTGAATATTATGATATCAAAAGAAAGCTTCTTTATAAGGAAGCTGTGCTTATTTTGAAGTTTGGCACTGAGGGGATGAATATGTCCTGTAATTGGAAAGTTTTAGTATAATAATTTAATTGAATGATGTCAATTGTTTTATTGTCTGTGAGTTTTTATTGTATAAAATGGTGTGGTCAAGTACTGAATTCTGTATTCCACTGAAGGCAGTATCTGCAGAGGCGCTAGAATTTATTAAATCCTTTTGAGAACACTGGACTGTTGTATTTGTCTTTTGCAGTACTTGGATTTTGGTGTTGTTTTAGATATTAGTTTCATTTCCCGTCTCATGCAAAATGGCCATTACTTCAACAAATCAAAAAACAAGTGACTATCTTTAAATAAAATGATGTCTACTCTTCTGCTTTAAAAATGCTGGAATACTTTGCTTCAGTCCGACTTCGGTTTCAACTAAATAAATACATTCTTCTCTGTAAAACAAAACATTGTTTAAAGGAGAATGACTATGTACAAACAGCAGTACCAACAGTCACAATATTAATCATAACCCAGGCCTTAACAACTTTTTTTGCACAGTCAGTCAAACAAACACTGTTTGACAAAAACAGATTTAGCACACTTGCCCTAAAATCCAATTGTAAATACTAAAATAAACATTCTTGCAAAGGAGCAACTTCCTTACACTCCCTAAACTTTTAAGTCAAAGTCCATACAACAGTGGGAAAAGGAAAAATTCCCTACATAAATGGGCAGCAGCCTTGCACTATGAACCTGCTGAGGCTAAGTACTTAGCATCTGAATTCAACCAGTTATGTCCAAGCAGTTACAATGTAACCAATTCACCTATCATTCAGCACCTCTAAAGAATACCTTTACAAAGTTTACTGGAGCACGTTTTTTGACCATACCAGTGCCTCTGTATTCTACTTTTCATGGCGTCTTCACTAGAAAATGTAATACTACACCTTTTCGTATTTTAAAACTTACTAACCTCTATTTTCAAAGTTATGCAAGAACACATCTGAAGCGCTAAATTCAATAACTCATCATTTACTGTCTATTTTACAATACCCTTGTGCTCAGTAATACAGGCAGCCCTCCCTCTGCAGTGACTTTTACCCTTGGCTTCTCTGACACAAATGTAACGCTACGTAGAAGCCCTGCCCCGCTCAGATGAAATGCTGATTCCTTTACTGTCATTCACAATTTACACAAGAACATAACTGAAACCAAATGCTAACTTCAAAATAATGGCAATGAATTAATGCAAATTAAAAATAAAAATATTATGCACCTCCCAATTTGGAATATCTTGCCAATGTAACTTTAGCTCTCAGAATTTTAGAAATTATTAGTTTATATAAATGTAGGAATCTCACTGATTTCTCGGCTGTCCTTTGCTGCACATGTTGAGTCAACACTAGCAAAACTGGAAAGAAATACTTCATAACACACTTCCTCATTGTCATCACTTCAGAGACAAGCTGATCCTAGCAAAACATGTATTCATGTCACGTTTGGAATGCAAATCTACTCTTTAAAGCATTACAGCTGACATTATTTATGTTTTATTAACTGGGTTCATCCACCTGGGTTGTGGTCTTTTTCCAGTGCAGACCCAAGGATAAAAACTCTAAATGTTAAAAGCACATATAAACACAGAAATGTTAGCATGAGCAAAATCAGCATCTGCAACAGCTGAAACAACTGCTACCATGGACAGGTTTAGACAGAGTTTAACAGGCATGCAATCATATCAAATACTACACAGACAAAATACCGTAAAAATACACAATGACAAACAATACACTTGTGTAAGTAATAGATCACTGTTGCAATCACCCAATATATGGAATTTCCTCCCAAAAAGCCGACCAGCTGACTAGCTTACAAAGAAAGCTTTAGGGAACCTTACATGTGCCCTAGCCACCAAACACCTCAGGGAGAGCAGTATAAAAAGTCAGTGGATAGGCTGCCAAAACTTAAGAGCTTTCTTGCTGGAGGGTGACTAGATCCCTGCCAGATAAGAAAAGTAATAAAAAAAAATATCACGTCCTGGCATAAAAATAGCAAAAAAGAGGAGGACAGATGAAGGGAGCATCTACTGCAATAATGAACTAGTCAAACATCTACTGTTATGGTAAGTTTACTTACACAACTGTACTACGTTCATCATTAGAGCACTGTTGCAGTAGCCAAAGCTTAGAAAGAAAGAGAGGAGGGAAATGGGTCAAAGTCCAGGAGCCTCTGTAGAATGGTCTTAGCAAAACCTGCTCTGGACCTACACAAGGAATTTAGAGCTTGTAAATGTATCTACAGATGACCAAGTTGCAGCCTCTAGTATACTATAGAGTGCATTCCTTTCTCAAAAGCCACTGAAGCAGCCAGAGGTCTGACAGAGTGGGCTCTTACTTTTCCTGGAAATGTTTGTTATTGGGAGAACAAAAAATAATAGCATGAAATAGCTATTTAGAAACAGTCTGTTTTGACAATGATTGCCCCTTTTTCTAAATGTAGTATACGAGTTGCTTGTGAACATTCACAGTAACATTCCTTTTTTTTTGTTCTGGGAAGTAAATAGGGAGATCAATTGCTTGGGTCAATGCAAACTCTGAAACCACCTCAGGTATAAAGGAAGGATTTGCTCACAATGTTACCCTATCTCTGTGAAATATGAGATAGGGATGACCTACCACTACAGCTTGTATCCCAGGATATTCATCTTGTAGAGGTCAGAACAATAACCAATACTGTTTTCCAAAGACCTTCAAATAGACTTGCAAGAAGGTTCAAAGTTTTTCCAGAACAAAAATAATATCCCAAGAAAAAGCAAGCCACCTGCTTTCTAGGTGGACAGATTAAAAAAATAAAGCTGTTTCACTTGAGGAAGGGTAGAAGGAGAGATATAAGGGCAGAATAGCAGAGATGGCCTAACGGTGAATCTTGACAAGAGTAAGAAAGGCCAGAAGATAACTCTTCTCACGATTACTGCAGAACCAAAGATTCTAAAATTTGAAAAGGTCCTGGTTCTTTTCCTAGCACCAACCAGAAATTCTTTTTCATTTGCTCATACATAATTTTCTAGAAGAAAGTTTGTTTTGCCTCCTTTAATACCTGCTGCACTCTCTCAGAAAACAGGTGCCTAAATGGTACTAAAATTCTATTACCTAGACAGTCAACTGAAAAATTGAAGGTTGGGATGTATCAAAAAACCCATCTTGTGTGAAAAAGTCCATTTGTGAGGAGGAAACTTGTGGCAACTGTTCTAAGCCATTTTCAAAAAAGGGGAGAACAACTGCTGCCAGGGCCAAAAAGAGGGTCACCACAATTATCCTTGAAGAGAGATATTCTCCACCTTTAGAAAAACGCTGGTTATCAGAGAAAGGGTACACAGGAACATTCTTAACCATGCTAATGAAAGGTACCCATCTTCCAGGTGTGTGCAAATAATCCTGAAGCAGAATTTCTCTAACTGTCTGTTGTGGCTGAAGGCAAACAGGTTTATTTGGCATACAGGCATACAGATTATTTATCTGTAATAAAGTACCACTAATTCATGCTCTTCTAGATGTTCAACAGTTTGACATCCTCTGCCTAACAGAAACATGGCTTAAACATTCTATAAAAGATAATGAAGTCACCCCCCCCAGGCTATAACATCCTCAGACAGGACCGCTTAAAGAAAAAAGGTGGTGGGGTTGCAATTCTCTATAAAAGTGAAATGCTCATTAGTAAAACAACATGTAACCTACCATCAGAAAATAATGCTGAGATAATTATTTCAAAACTACAGCTAAACCCTCAAAAAACAATTAATATTGTCTGCACATATCTTCCCCCAGGGAAAAACCCCACTATATTAGAAGACCTATTAAATTGGCTTTCTCTAAATCTCCTTCAGGAAACAATTATCTTAGGAGACTTTAACATTGACTGGAATTTATGCAAACAAACCAATCCTTCCATCTTCTTAAACCTACATGGCTTCTCTCAAACCATTAACTCCCCTACAAGGATAAACAAACTTAATAATAAAGAAAGCTTACTTGACTGGATACTAACAAATAGACCACATCAAATGTATACAACAGGAACTCTCCCCGATGACCTTAGTGACCACTCACTAACATACATTATCAGGCATAAGACTAATCTTACCATCCCTAGCTTAGTCAGAACATCTTGTTGCAAAAAATTGTTCGACCCCAATCTCTTTCAAAATGAACTTATGAAAATTAACTGGTCACCTCTTAAGTCTCTCCCTATAGATGATGCTGTTAGTTACTTCAATAATACTTTTCTAGCTATACTTGAACATCATGCCCCAATGCGTACAATAAGAATCAAATCTAAATCAGCCCAATGGCTCTCAAACAATACTAGGAAACTAATCCTTAGCAGAAATAAAACCTGGGCGAAATGGCGAACCTCTAAAAACACAACTGATCAGCTAGCTTTTAGACAAAAAAGAAACATCACAAAAAAAGCTATCCTGCAAGACAAAAAGAACTTTTACACTCAGCTACAACAATCATCCCTTCATCAACCTAAAAAATTTTGGACTGCTATTAATATGCTAATGTCCCCTGGCAAAGTGGCCACACCAAATCCACTAGGCTCTACCCTTGACTGCCCATTACAAACTGCCAATGCCTTTAACACTTTCTTCACCTCAACTATACTTAAACTAGCAAACCAACAATGCCCTGATACCTCCAAACTCCCTACCCCCAGCCCCACCCACTCCACCCCCATTCCACCTCAAACCTATACCCACCTCTTATATCTCATCCTTGCTTCAGAAACTAAAACCTTCCACCCCCTCAGCTGACAACCTACCAGCTGAATACCTCCAACTAGGTGCAAAAGCCATTGCCTACCCCATTTCCTTACTTATTAATAGGACCATTGAAGAAGGTGTAGTTCCATCTATCTGGAAAATCTCACATATTATCCCTCTCTTTAAAGGTGGTGACTCTCTGGAATACTCCAACTTCCGCCCTATAGCATTACTATCCCCTCTTGCAAAAATAATGGAGAAATGTATCCACAAGCAGCTACTAAATCACTTATTACACCATAACCTCCTAGCTAACTGTCAACATGGCTTTCGGCCATTCCATAGTACTTCCACAGCCTTACTATCCTTCATTGACTCTATCAACATCAACCGCAATAAAAATATTCTCTCTTCAGCATTCTTTGTAGACCTGTCCAAAGCATTTGACATGGTCAATCATCAACTGCTCCTCTATCATTTAAAATCTCTCTCTCTTGACAGTCCTGCCATAAACTGGTTCACATCCTACCTTGAAAACCGAAAACAGGCCGTGCTCTGGCATAACCATCTCTCTGACCTCCTCCCCACCTCTATAGGGGTTCCACAGGGGTCTATTCTAGGTCCTCTACTGTTCTCCATTTTTATTAACGACCTCCATCTAGCCACCCCTCTATCAACTTGCATTCAATATGCAGATGACACCACCATTATCTGCTCTGCCTCAACACAATCTGAACTTCACTCTATTACACAAAAGACCTTTACAACTATTGAGCATTGGTTCTCTAACCATTGTCTCCTCCTCAACCCTAAGAAAACCAAACTCCTGCTTTTTACACCCACTCATTTGTCTCCCTCCCTTAACTTCATACTTACATCCAATAATGGTACCCTTATCAGTCCAGAACCTACCACCAAACTCTTAGGTATTACAATTGACAATCAACTAAAATTTGATAACCACATAAACGCTACAATCAAATCTACTAACAGAAAACTAGGTTCTCTCTACAGAATCAAATCTTTCCTAACTCCTGAAGCAAGAACTACTATAGCTAGAACCCACTTAATATCTACCCTATTATATGCTTCCCCCATTTATACTAATCTCTCCAAATATAATCTCAACAAACTATCCACAGCCTATAACAATATTGCCAGATTTGCCCAAAACTCTCCATATAGGACTCACCACTGTCTAAACCTAAAAAAACTAGGCTGGCTAGAACTACCTCAACTAATAACATCTAATCAACTTACTATTGCCCACAAAGCCCTTTACCACCCCGATAACACTCCTATGCTCTCCACCCTCATAAAGCCCTACAACAATCTGAGCAGCCTACGCTCATCCAACAAAATATTGATTCATACTTCATTATCTAATTTATTTTCCAACTCAGTGGGTAAAATATGGAACCAACTACCAAATGACCTTACTTCCCTTACATCTCTCCCACTATTCAAAACTAACCTAAAACTATTCCTTTCAAACCACTGGCTATGCTCTTGCCATAACCCTGACTAATCCTTTTCTTCTTCTTTCTTTTCCTTTCCTATATTCCATACTATCTTTTCCCTCTAAACCCATTTCTTCTTACTCCCTCACTCTAGCAAATTAGACCTCCTTTCCTAGCTTGACTGCTCTTTTTCACTCACAAAAAGAACTTATTCTTTAACCTTCCTTATATTGCAACTGTGTATGTAACATTAACTTAATCTCTGTCCATGCTAGAAATGTAGTTATATGCCATACATAACTGCAGTAGTTTCAATTTGTATGTTTCTTCTATCATACCATGGTAATTTTTATGTTTCATTTTACTTTACTTTAATTCTGTATATTTTGAAAATATACTAGTTTTATCTTTAATATGTTTATTTAGTACTGTAGCGGAGCTTTTCTCCTCGGGCCTCCACTGAAAATGGACATGTATCCAGCTGGACTAGCCCGGTTAACAAATGTAAAATAAATAAATAAAAAATAAATTATTTGAGAAGTTCCCCATAGATGGACCAAATCCTGAAAACCCTTGGGCACAACTTCTATTCATGAGGGTTTGTCTTCCTTATGCTTTGCTCTGATGAAATGTAGGTAGCATGGAGGGATACACTGAACAGAGTCAAATTCCCAGGCTACTACAGCTGGTCTGCAAAGGGAGTGGGAACTTGTTTGTTTATGTACACCGCATCATTCTGGTATTGATTGTGATTACTAGTACACAGCACGGAATCCAAAGATGGTTCAGAAATTTGACGGCAATTGCTAGACACATGATTTCTTTAATATTTATTTAATATTTATGTGCTTTAATTTGTTTTGTTTGTTCCAGAAGCCCTAAACGTTCACCCCCCCCCCTCTTTGATTAGAGCTCTCCCAAGCAAAGTCTAATACATCTGTGGTCAGAGATGGAATAGAGGTTTGAAGGGGAAAAGGAAGGCCTGTGATGGGAAACAACTGATTCACCCACCAAAGTAACTTCTTTTTCAGAAACACCAATACTACTGTGCCACAAAAGTTGGCTGACAAACAGTTAATTTAACTTTGAAGATTACCTCCTGAAAGAAAGGTTGAAATAGCATTTTTAGTGATAACCACTAAACACATTAGCCCCAGTCCATAATAACTCTTTTGACAATTTTCCTCACAAAAATGTTAAATTATAAGGAGATCCCCACAGGGACCCAGGACCTACTGGAAAGGGTATCTGAAAGGCATCTAGCAGATCCATGAAGGGTCAATCTTACCTCCTGACAGGAAATTTAAGGTCCAAGGTAAAACCTTTAATGAAAGCCATCAAACACTCTAGCTCCAGTCCCTAACAATATTTTTTTGTTAGAAAAGTAATACCTTTCCTCACAAAATATGATAAATAATAAGGGACTCCCCACAGGGATCAGGACTGAATTTCTATTGAAAAAGATGTCCAGCAAGCAGGTATGAGTGTCAAGAAAAATACGTTTTGAGGTAAACATGTTTAATAAGTAACAACAACAACCAAAACCACAGATTCTTAAACAACATATCCCCTAGCCGCAAGTTATAACCAAAAAAGTAAAACTTTCCTTCACAAAAATTAATTACTTGAAAGGCACTTCCCACAGGAAACCATGACCAAAAAAATGTCAAATCTGAGGTAAAACTTTTAGCGACAGCCACTAAAAATACCAGTTCTATCACTTATCAAATATTTCTGACAAAAAGGAACAATGTTTTCTCACAAAAAATAAATAGAAGTTATTTCCTAACAGAGTACTCATCTGCCTGTCGATCGGCTGAAGCCCACAGAAAAGCATGCATATCAACGGCAAGAATGTTCTGAAGTTTTTGCACCTAAGCCACCATTTTTATATTGCTCTCCTTGATCCATACAGTGATATGGTACATGGAAGGTACCCTAAAGCTTTGGAAATTGGGCTAGTCTGATCTTTGGCAGGCCAACCCATACAGCTTAGGGTAATGCCAAACGTGATCTCATAATGAACACTGATGGTTACATACACTTGTTAGCAGACAAGCATTTACATAATATGAAATATAAATAGTCTTCAACTGGTAAGAAAAAAATATCTGAATACCATAAAGGTTGCATTATAGAAAAAGGCCACTACATTTCCATGTGAAATAATTCATGCAAGCATGGTCACATGTGGTTTCTTTGAGATTAGATGAGACATATGCTTATTTTTGAAATAATGCTTTGTTGACTGTGTCATTAATATAACTTGACAGATTATTCCAAATTTTGCCCACATATTTTTTCAATACAGCATTACCAAAAGAACTGTAATACCTATACTACTTCAATGAATGGATATGAGACTATAGGTCAGTGTGCACCATTCATGGAAGAGATGCAATAGCTGAGGACATGCTGCATACACGTATATGAAACAAAGAATCAAGAAACAGAAAATCTAGTTTTTGTTTGAAAGTAGGCCAGTTTAACTGTCTCTTTAGCTGCCAATTAATAGACAGTATATGTTATGCTACCATACAACAAAAGTCTTAAGAATAAGGGCATTGACTAACATGCCCTGTTTTCCACTGTAGTGCAATTCCAGAGTTAGTATATTTAGTTGGGGGGTGGAGTAACCCCCCCCCCCCCAGGCAGGTTTTACTTACCTCGGTGCAAGTTTCGTTTACAGCAGGCCACATATTTGCTTACCCTGGTGAAAATCGATGTTTGGGTTTCTGAAGTTTCGTGATTTTCAGCTTGAGATTTTGAAAGTCGGTTATGTGAGAGTCAGGCTTTAGACGTAGACTCACACACACACACACACACACACACACACACACACACACACACACACACACACACACACACACACAGGTCTACTTCAAATGAGCAAACACCCATATATTTGAATGCAAAACTACAGAGACAAATTTAAACTGCAGAAGAATGAAAACTTAAAAGAGCTGCCAAATGTGCACTACCGTTTTAAATAGTTTGTCAAGATCAAACACACTGCCTAACAGTCCGAGTCCATAACATATTTTTTCTTACATTTTTGCAGAGGGGCTCTCCTGCACCTCCCACACCCCCTGCAAATTAAAGATACTAACTCCAAGATCTCACTACATTCAAGAAAAGGGTAAATACCCACAGCAAGACCACATTTGTGCAAGAACAGTCGAGTGAGACATGCATGTACAACATCACCATTCTTTTTTCTAGTGCTGTGACGTACGAAAAATAAATAACCTGTTTTTGATTATGTGAAATTCACAGTTTAAAATTTTCATTCTTCTTCAGTTTCAGTAAATTCGTCTCTGTAATTTTGGATCTGAACATATGGGTTTTCATTCATTTCAGAAAAGACCCACAGACATATAAAAAACAATTTCTACTACAATGGTGAAACAACGACCAGACAACTAAATTTTAGTGCTTTCATTCTGCTGTTCTCTTTACTCAGAACTTCAGAAAACCAATACAAGCAAACTGAATACGTTCAGCTATTTAAAAAAAATGTACGATCAATCACATACAAACAACTAATTTTGTCATGTCCTACTCAATTAATTAACAAGACAATTATCTGCACCATTTAGGTGCACACTTAATGTTAACATTTTCATTTAAGCCTGGTTGCACATCGGAATTAAAGAAACTGCCAACAGAGTGCTAATACTTCAAGTAGTCCATTCGTATAACCTATAAAATCTCTGATAATATCTAGAAGAAAAAAATTTAATTTATTGAACATATTACATTTCTAACCATGTCTATATATAGTGTTCTTTTTGTCTGGTGTGTGATTGCTAAAACAAGCACTCTAATATGATCACCTAGCTTCCTTATAGTTTTTCCAATATAATAAGAGTCGTAGGACTCTCAAACTGCAAAATACTCTACGTTTTTGGAATTACAAGAAAAATACTTCTTAAAATACAGAATAAAGTCATCATGTTTAAACTTAAATTCTTTCCCATAAAAAATAAAACTGCAGGAAGAACAATTTTGACATGTAAACATTCCTGAATTACTAATGTTGGTTATAGTTGATTCTTTGTTATTACAAAACTCAAAAAAGGACTTCAGTGTTCTAGTTTTCTTATAACAAAAAGATCTGTTCCCTAACACTTCTCCCAGATCTTTGTTACCTTCTATTATGCACCAGTTCCATTCTGATACTTCTCTGAGCTTAAACATATCTAAACATATGGGTAATGGGAAAACTCAGTCTTTTTTCAAATCCAAGATTAAATTTGTCCAGCTCAAAGCCGCACTTTAATATAAGAAAATATTTAAAATGTATTACATCTCAAAGTAACAATTTCTTGAAACATTTCATCTATCAATCATTCATGGCAATTTCTTTGTAAAAACAATTTACTTAGAAACATACATTCTGTAAAGAATTTTCATCTTTACTAATTAATCTCAACAATCTAATATACTCCCCTGTGATGGCGTTACTGTTCATAAAAAACAGATGTTGACTATGATAATCAAGAAAAATATTTCTACACGTACTTTTTCTAAAAAATATTAGAATGAAAAACCTTATTCTTTTTATCTAAATTAAGTTCAACATCTAAAAACTGTATGGTCTCACCTAGATTTGAAAGTGTAAAACTAAAAAAAAATGGTGCTGTTGTTAATTTCTTCTAATAATGCTTGAAATTCTTCATAAATACCTCTCCAAATAAAAACATGTCATCTACATACTGCAGATAAAACAAGACCTGAGGAAAACCTTTTAGTTTAATTAAACATTCCATTTCCCAATAACTTAACACAAAGTTAGTGTAGGATGGGACCATTTTTATTGCCACACCTCTTTCTTGATAAATTACCTCACTAAATTTGAAAAAAATTATTCTCCAATACTAATTCTACTAGGTCACGTAAAAAAATCTACTTTCTCTTTACTTACAAAAGTATATTTATTAAGAAAATTTCTCATATATTCTAACCCTTCTAAATAGGAATACAAGTGCATAAAGAATTGGTGTCCAGTGTAACCAAAAAATTATCACTGCTTGAGATTTGATACTTGTATAATAAATCTAAACATAACAGGGACTTTCAAAGCAAACTTAGTGTTCTGTACTACTTGATTTAAGTGCGCATCTAAATATTCAGATATATATTCTGATTTTGTTCTTTTAGAACTGACAATTTGTTGAAAGGTAGGGGTCTGTTACATCTTTATGTACAGTGGATATAAAAAGTGTACACACCCCTGTTAAAATGCCAGGTTTTTGTGATATAAAAAATACGACCACAATAAATAATTTCAAAACTTTTCCCACCTTTAACGTGACCTTTAAAATCACAAAAACCTGGCATTTTAACAGGGGTGTGTACACTTTTTATATCCACTGTAATTTGGGTATACCAAAAAGTATCCCAAGTGAGGTTTCTCAATCAGTAAAAACACAATCTACTGCTGTTATTTTGTTTTGATGTAATATTTCAAATAAACAAATATCATGATGAGATAGATGCAGCTTTTCCACTTGTTGGAAATTCTACATTTTTTTACTGTTACTACTTGCTTTAACATCTTTTGTATAGACGGATACTCTACTTTTCATCAGGATTTATATCCAGATTTAGTGTTTTGCAATTTGTCTAAATAGCAAAACTTTGGCTTGGGACACTGTCTTTAAGTGTTGGACAGAACGGGCCTAGTCCTTACTGCACCAGCTGGTGTTTGGCCTACAGTTTGTTTCGTGTATCATCCAGTTGGATCACTTATTTTGGACTATGTGGTGCAAGTTTCTACAGGGGAATATACGTCCATTTAACATAATTTCATGTATGTCCATTTTGTGAACACTGGCAGAAGTAAGTGGTTTCTCATCCCTTTTTTTGACTTTTGGTGCATAACATCTTAGACTCACTCAGGCATTTCAGCACGAACATACGGCTTTCTTGTGAATTATAGGTGCTACTTTTGTAACTATATTATTATATGGTGGGTCGTTTTTATGCTGATAGTCAAGTGTTGAACTTTCGAACATCTCTTGTGAGCACGACGGGGAACAAGCAAATTGATTGTTGTATCATTAATACGAACTAAACGCTGCCCGGCGTGGGGACTTTACAAACTGTTTAACACTTCTGGACATACAGTTAGTATCTTCTAATTTACAAAATAAGAAAGAGCCTGTTTTTGGACATTGAATGCCTCATGTTGCACATTATAATTAATATATCATTTTTGTTTCTGTTTTAATTGCATTACGGATTTCCTCTACAACTGTATATTTGGCTAATGTGATCTCATTTTATGGAAAGATGACATATGTGCCTTTGAATATTTGACATGTGCTGATATCAGGGGATTGCTTACATTATTATTTGTTTCCTATTGACATATGTTCATTTAGGCATTGGTAATACATCAAGCCTGTAATTTTGAGATACGTAGTATTAGATCTTTGTTATAACCTTGTGATATTTTGACACTGTCACCCAACAGTTTTTCCTGTTGTTTACAAGTTGCCATTTATCTATGTATCATTTATTATGATCTTTTGTCCCCTGTAACTTTGTATATATGGGGTTCATATTCTCACATTGTTACTGATTTATGTCTATTCTGAATATTTCAGCATAGAAGATATATTGGGACATCTATATACATTATTTTATATACATTATAGGATATCACATTCCAGCTTAGGTTATTTCAATATACAACAGGGCTGGCACTAGTCCATCTTTACTAACATTGGAATTATCACAAATAGTTTATACTGTTCCTTTGTGGATACCCCCTAATTCATTGGGATTATATAATCCATCCTTTGGGTATGGTTAGTTGACCACTTTTGGTCTGCTCTTCCTGATGCTATTGGTAGGCTCCTCGCTCCTGACAACCCTGAATTTGAATTATAGAACTCACTGTTGTAGTGGGTTTATCCCCAACCCTACTGTGTTTCTGCAATTGTTGGTATTAGACTCACAGATTGTCACAGCATGGACCTTAATAATATATTGTCTGAACTTTGTGCCGATAGGGAGGACATTGGAGTATTTGGTATTGGTACCTCACCAGGCAATAGTTCCGGCAACAGTGAACAACATACTGCAGCAGATAGTGATATGCTTTTTCACTCACTCACTAAAGGGCTCAAGCTTTTGAGATCAAACATTTGGCATTTGAAATTGTTTCGTGCATATGCCAATCAAAATATAGCCCCTCGTGGGTTGAGAATACGGCTCCAACCTTTGTTTGGTAGACCTGATGACAAACTTAATGAAGATTGGAAGGTAGCACTTCAAGCTGGGTCCATGTTATTTGTGAACGCTCTGTTGAAATATTATGAGAGAATAGTGGATATTAACATCCAGGAAGTGAAAACTTTATGCTCTAATTGCAAGAAACACAAATCCACACCAAAATTCCAGGAACATATTAAAAAATTATCCAAAGATCTAAGTAATCACGAAAAGATTACTAAAGAACACAAGATAAAGAAATTTCATAGGGATTTCTCCGACTACCAGAGGGGTCGTCCCTTGGAGACAAACCGGTCTGTTCGGTTTGCAGATCCTGGTCAGGGTCCGGGTCCTAACTGCATCAGGAAGAGACCCAGGTCTATTCTTAAAAACAGGGAGGGAGCTTATAACAGTACCTCTGGAGAAGACTCCTCACTTACTGATTATGATAGCTCTACAGACAGGGGGTCTCCACATAGGAAAAAGAGTAACAAACAGTTCCCTTTAGACATGGCCACAAACACAGGGGGGGCAGAAAACACAAAAACAAACATAATAGACAATTCCCTGGAGGGTCTGATCAAGAATTTCTTGACCTAAATGAAGCAATAACTATTAATCAGAATGTTCTCAATCTTTCACGGGTGGCATTGACTGGGGATCAATTAATTTTACTTAATAAAGGCCTGAACTTTATACCTGGCTTCTTTTCCCATGAATATCATGTTGTGAATGATGTTTTGGGCTTTTGTCGGAATCTAAACCTCAAATTATTTTTTGCAAATTCATGCTCTCAAAGATCTGATGAGTTCAGATTTGGTAAATCGGAATTCCTACCTCCCATGAACAAGCATGTATCAATATTTATGCAATCTGTCCTTAGGAATCTTCATTTTCAGAATTATGGACACACCATGATGGCGAATAATCTCAATCAAAACGAGAATCTGGCCCTGGTACAACTCCGCAATAACAAAACAATTGCAGTATTACCAGCGGACAAAGGAGGCGCAGTAGCTGTTCAAGATCTGGATGCTTATATACAGGAGGGTCTCCGACAATTGCCTGATAAAACATGTTACATGAAAATGTCTTTTGATCCCACTCCCAATTTCAAATGTCAAATTGATTTATTCTTGAATTTGGCATGTGAGGAGGGAATCATTAGTCAAAAGTGTGTGTCCCATCTTAAAGTTGTTGAACCACGCAAACAAATTCTTTATTTATTACCCAAGATTCACAAATCATTAACTAAGCCGCCAGGAAGACCTATTGTGTCAGGGATAGGATCTTTAACTGAGCCCCTCTCAGCATTTCTAACACAATACCTTAAACCACTCTTGGGTTTGGTCAGGGCCAGATTACAAGACACCACTCAGTTTCTCAAGATCATTCAGAACATACAGTTGGAACCCGACTGGCTCATGTGCACACTAGACGTCAAAGCACTGTACACCAGCATTCCACACTGGGCTGGATTACAATCATTACAATACTGGTTGGACAGGGCCAACTTGTATACATCAGGATTCAACACACTGTTGATTTGCTTATCTGAACATGTACTCGACAAGAACGTCTTTTATTTCCAAGGGGAATGCTACTGGCAGCTTCAGGGTACTGCCATGGGGGCATCCTTTGCTCCCATATATGCAGATTTATTCATGGCATATTTTGAAAAGTGCATGATCTATGATATGTCCCACAATCTATACCTGGTGGAAATGGATATTTGGCGTCGATACTTGGACGATTGCTGGATGGTGTGGCATGTGGATGTGGCATATCTACATGAATTTGTGGAATATCTTAATGGTAACATCTGGGGATTGGAATTTTCTCTTACCTATGACAAACAAACCATCAACTTTCTGGATGTGACTGTCTACAGAAACCTGGACAATACGGTGTCCACGAAGGTCTTTCGTAAAATCCCCAATATAACACTATCTTAACACGCTTCTAGCATGCACCCACGCCACACCATCAGAAACATCCCTGTATCACAGTTTATGCGTATGAAACGTCTATGCTCCAATCAGGAGGATCATCATATGGCCAGTACAGATCTCTGCTGCAGATTTATGAACAGGGGATATCGTTATGTTGACATCAATCTGGCGAGAAATCGAGGCAAGAACACGGAGAGAACGGAATTATTGGATTACAAGAATCCACCTATGGTAGGAATTATAATGTCATCCGTGATACTATCAAAAGACATTGGAATATTCTGCTCGCCAATGACCAGCTCAGATCCCTTCTAGGCGAGGAATGCAAGTTTTCATACAAAAGGGGTAAAACGTTAGGATCACACCTCTCTCACTGCAAACATACAGGCAGTGGTGGGGCTATTCACAAACAGTTAACCCTCACAGGACACGAACTCTTGGGCACACACCCATGTGGTCATTGTGGATCATGTCAACAGATTACCAAATCCAAACAGTTCTCCAGCAGGAACACCAGCAAGGTGTTTGAATGCAAGGTATTTGGCAATTGCAGTAGTGACTGGGTTATATATTTAGCTACCTGTCACTGTGGGGCCTTCTATGTGGGTCAAACCTCCAGACAACTTAGAAGCAGGATTAATGAACATCGCAGTGACATCAAAAACAAAAGGACCACCAATGCTATGTACCAACACCTCCTCCAACATCCACAAGCACTATTTACGTTTATGATTATTGATCGAATTGTGGGTGATCGTAGCAATAAACAAGGCTGGCATGGTATTCTGAATCAGAAGGAGAAATATTGGATCATTACTTTGGGAGCTATTTTCAGTCCAGGACTGAATGATCATTTTTAACCTTGATTTCCATAACTTTTCTTATGTCACAGTTGTCCACTACATATCCTATCATGTGAACATACCAACATTCATATGCCAACTTATCATGACTATATATACCTATGAACATCGTTACTCAGGTATCACTTTACTTATTGTCAGCCAGTGTATGTTTCTTACTTCATTCACTTCAGTGTATGTTTCTTACTTCATATACCAATTGGTTCCATAATACATATATTTTTATAATGTTCTTTTTTATCATGATGATATATGTTTATCAGATTTTTTGCTAACCTAGTACAGCAGGATATTGAACATTTCCCCTGTATTTTGCACTCTGCACATTTCTGCGCACTTTGCTTTGACTACATCAGGGTGGTTATCAAATTCATTCCATTATTTGCTATATTTATAATATATTGTCCTGTTATAATATATTCTCATGTTATTAATATGTTCCATACATATTTTAGCATAACTGGTCTATCTAAATATGTATACTGTTTTGCATTTATTTTTTGAAATTATCATTACTAGTATCATTCATTTTGAATTGCACTGTTTTTGGTGTCCCTATTCTTATTCATGAATATTAATGAATGACAGGGCAGTTTTTATGCTCATTGGTCAATTCATACTATATATATGCATATGTATTTTTCATCCTCTCTTTATCCGTCTGTAACACACTGAGGAAGGCATATTCTGCCGAAACCGGTCTGTGGTTATTTGGGTTTACAAATAAACCTTTATATATTGTATTTTTGACTCTGCATCATTCCTGCTTTTTCTGCTGGCCTGTCTGTTTTTCTGGATATACCAAAAAGTATCCCAAGTGAGGTTTCTCAATCAGTAAAAGCACAATCTACTGCTGTTATTTTGTTTTGATGTAATATTTCAAATAAACAAATATCATAATACTGAAACTTTTTTATTATTTCTACATGCATATGTTGAAATCAGATCTATTACCACCTGTAACATGATGTTCTACAACAATATAATAACAGCTATGAATGAAAAATAGTTTTGTGATGTAATTTATATAAATTTAACTTCAGCATTTGATAGGGTCAGACACAAAACACTGATCAACAAATTAGTACAACTAGGTACTGATGTACTTTTGATAAGATGAATGGCTGCATGGCTTACGAATGGGACATGGCATGTATCATATAGCAACTGGACAGGTGAAATTGTTGGTTACAGTCAGGGTGTCCCACAGGGCTCTGGTCCTAGGCCATTACTTGTTTAAATTGCATCTTTCAGACCTAACGTTTTCATCTGAGGTGTTCTACTGTCTATATGCAGATGACCTGAAATTGGGTAAACTGATTACATGCGTTACAGATAAGGCATGTCTGCAAAATAACTTGACTAAATTGAATAATATGCTGATAAATGCATCACAAACTAAGCATATGAGATTTGGGAGGCATGCATTGAAAGGCAAATATTTAACACAGCACACAGTAATTGAAACTGCAGACTCACTTAAGGACCTGGATATATGATGAGTCTTTCTAATCATATCAACCAATTGATTGATGACAGTTATAGAATTAAAGGTTGTATACAAAAATGTATAAAGTCTAGGAAATCAAAAACAATGAAGTCATTGTTTGATAGTTACATTAGACCCAAACTTCAGTATGGAATAACAATAAGAGTACAGCGGAAATATACCAAGGGCATCAAAATTTAAGTTATTATGAAAGACTAAAATATCTCAACATATACAGCATCTTTTACAGATATCTAAGAGGAGATCTTATACAAGTATATAGGGCATTTAGAGACAACTACCTCTGGGAATGTTTGGGTTATCAAAAAGTACTAGAAAATCATCACACAACCTATGTAGAAGATTCTATAGGAATGAGAAGTGTACTAAATGGGTTTCTGACACAGGAGCTGATGCATGGAACAGTTACCAAATTACATTAAAGCAATTACTAGTTTAGATACGTTTAAGAAAAGCCTGACACTTATTATGGGAACAAGTGTTTTGGTATATTGTCAAGCTAGAATGGCTTTTAATGCCCATGCCCAGTACGTATGTATTTTTATGTAATGAAATTATAACAAAATATTCCATATCTTTAACAGATTCTTCCATTTTGGAAATATGCCTTTCCTGCAACGTAACTATGATCCCCGAACTTTTACCTGCTTTCATAATTTGAAAAGCAGAATTAAATGATGAGTTTCAAGAATTGTTATAACTATCAGTGGAAAGATTAAACCACGTATTTTTGTTTTTATTAATCAAGCTCTCTCTCATGTCTCGCTCATAGATTTTCGAAAACACATTTAAACTGTTATACAATATCCAGTTGAAAGTGCTTCTTTCCTTTTAACACTTGTACTCCACTATGACTTATGTTAGAAACTTAATTGAGAATACATTTCAAATTCAGTTTTCTAAGGTACATCCTAAAATCAAGTAGAACGCCAGATATCAGAGCTCTTTGAGATGGTATAAACCTGAATGAAACCTTTTATGAGTACATTTAAATGGGAATTAAAAAATACAAAATCAGATAAGATAAAAATACAACAGTCAGTGTCTTGATCCAAAGTTAATATCGATTCTGTGCATGATGTCTGCTTCGCCCTCTTCTGTGGATCTTTGTTCCCAGTCCATTTTCTCTTCTTCTGTTGGACATTTTCAATAAAAAATCCTTCATACTCTTCTGGTTACTGGAGCCATTAGCAATGATAGGATCATTAACACTTACTTGGTTAAAAGAATCAACCTGATATATATGGGTGTGTGTGTGTGTGTGTGTGTGTGTGTGTGTGTGTGTGTGTAAATATATATATGTATGACAGATGAGATCAGACAGGAGTCCCCGTGGACTATGATGTTTGCAGATAACATTGTGATCTGTAGTGAGAGTAGGGAACAGATGGAGGAGATAAAAAAACGACCACCACAAACGAAAAATATAAAATACAACCATCCAGTGAATCCAACACAGGTTTATTGTAAAATCTCAGTCTCCGACGTCTCGGACCAAAAAAAGCCTTCAAGGAGTAAAGAACATCATACAAAACTTGCCTAAAAAGCTGTTTTTAAGAAGACCTTCATCAAAAAGTGACACATATCTTCTCTAAAATAGTTCCTTGTAACCCTTCACTATTACTATCATGAAATTGCTCAAAATGTACTGCTATAGAGATTTCTTCCTTTTTATTATAAATATCCCTTACATGTTCTAGTAATCTCACTTTGAATGCCCTCTTGGTTTCCCCAATATAAAATAAATTGCAAGGGCATCTGAGGGCATAAACAACACCCTCAGTATCACAAGTGAAGTTATTCTAAGTTTCAAAGGGAATATTATTAATTCTTGGAAAATTTTCTACTACAGATTTACAAGCTTTGCATTTATTACAGCAAGTGGTTCACCTGATATTCAACCTCTGATCTATTTTCATAGCTGGGGTACAAAAGCTTCCTCTCACAATAACATTTTGTATGTTCCTACTCCTTCTATAGGAGATTCCCAACTTGCCATCAAGCCATGTAGAGACATTTTTCAAAGAACACAAGTACTTCCAATAATATTCTATTTGTTCTACAACTTTTGAACTAAAGCATCCAAATGTTATAACAAAATAAATAAATTCCTTATGTTCTCTGTCAATCATTTTGTAATGGTCCAAGGACGGTCTACTAACATGACAATTTCTTTTGTCAAAATTACTGCAGGTGGAGGAGACCCTGGAGAGATAGAGATATGCTCTAGAGAGAAGAGGAATGAAGGTTAGCAGGACTAAGACAGAATATATGTGTGTGAATGAGAGGGAGGATAAAGGAATGGTGAGGCTGCAAGGAGTAGAGGTGGCGAAGGTGGATGAGTTTAAATACTTGGGATCAATAGCTCAGAGTAACGGTGAGTGTGGAAGAGAGGTGAAGAAGAGAGTACAGGCAGGATGGAGTGAGTGGAGAAGAGTGTCAGGAGTGATTTGTGACAGACGAGTACCAGTAAGAGTGAAAGGGAAGGTCTACAGGAGGGTAGTGAGACCAGCTATGTTATATGGGTTGGAGACAGTGGCATTGACAGAAAGGCAGGAGTTTGAGCTGGATGTGGCAGAGTTAAAGATGTTAAGATTTGCACTGGGTGTGACGAGGTTGGACAGGATTAGGAATAAGTATATTAGGGGGTCAGCCCAGGTTGGAAGGTTTGGAGACAAAGCCAGAGAGGCAAGATTATGTTGGTTTAGACATGTGCTGAGGAGGGATGCTGAGTGTGACAGAGCAAGATGCATTGGACAGGAAGAAATGGAAACAGGTGATCCGCTGTGGCGACCCCTAACGGGAACAGCCGAAAGAAAATGATGATTATATATATATATATATATATATATATATATATATATATAAAATATACAGATATGTATGTGTGTCTATATATATATATATATATATATATATATATATATATATATATGTGTGTGTGTGTGTGTGTGTGCAAGGGAGCCCGCAGGATTTTTTGCAGGGGGGTGCAAACCCAGAGCCCCACCCACATAGCTCATCCCGCCCCCTGCCAACACAGCCCCGCCCAAGTCCACCCACCCCAAGCCTCGCCCACACAGCCATTCCAGTGTCCCATTACTTGGCTATTTCTCCCCATTTACTGTAGACACTGTTCAAATCTGTGTGCATACTGTTTTATGCTTTAGTTCTACAATGATTACAGGCAGTTGGATTTAATTTACAACTTTTATTTCAAACATTATAGCCCAAACACTGAGACATTTACTAATCCTAAACAAAGCAATAGTCTTACAATGAAAACAGACTTGGCATGAAAGCTTCTCTACTTTTGAAACTCACATTCAATGAAACCGCATTGAAACCCACATTCAAAGAAAATGCATCTGGCCAGTGGCAGGTTATTTACCTTTGAACTGTTTTCAAGCAATAGGCTCCTTGCACACCGTTAGGGCCATGCAAAAGTTATTTGATTTGCCTGATTGTATTAATTATAATATATAATTGAATTATATCCCTTGTATTATACAGCAATACTTGTTTGAGTGTCTCTGCTGAAGTAAAAGTAATCTGAATAATTCCACATTAAAGATATCTGAAACTAATGAAGATGTTGTTGCTAGAAAACCACTGTATATTTCAGTGTTTCATCTACAAATTCAGTGCCTGCTGCCATCAAAGAATAAATTGCCTATGTTAAATTAAAAAATGGTAAGCTGGTATATTGCAATAGAAAATGGATGACAAGCTGAAAAACAGGTTCATAGTTATTAGGCATCTCATCCAAAGGAGGACATCCTGAGGACTGCAGCATACAAATGTATATGCTGTAGGAATAGAACCTCAAGCCTTTACATTAAGATGCAAGTATTCTACTTGTGGTGCTACTAACATAGCTTTAAAACTTTATACCACAATAGAGATACCATTTGCTAAACAAAACAGTTGCACATTGTAAATAGACTTGGCATGAGCAGCAGTGAACTTAGCTTCCTTAAAACTCACAGTTCCTTGAAAATGCACTTGAAAATTCCACCTGCTAACTCTAACTTGGGCATTTCACTTTCTCTCTCACAAACATACCACACCCCTCAAGGCCTCAACCTTAGTGCAAGAAATCTGGACAAAGCCTAAAATAAATAGGGACAGATTATAAATATGGCTCTCAGAAACTTAGAAAATTGCAAGAGTAACAGGATTTGTGTTAGTATGCATTTTTCTAAATGACATGACATCTAAAACTGAAATGTCTCATTATTTAGCAACTTCAATCCTTTTTAGGAGGAATATGGGGCAAAAATCTGGACAGCTGAGGGGTATGCTACCTCCCTCTTATACACACACCAAATAATTCTGGTCAGACTTGAATTAGTTCTGGGAAGGTTGCACTGAACGGCACCGTGCTTGAGCTGAAGTGGGTGAAATCCTGGTAGCCAGTGATAACTGATCTGCAGCTCAGCAATGTGGAGCATTAAAGCATTTTTAGCAGAGCATTGTTTCATCACTACCTATTGTGTTTGCACATAAGCTGTAGTTATTTTAAACATTTGCCTTTTTTGATTACTACAGAGTACATTTACCCACCAGAGCTATTGTGTTTTGACTTTAGTGTGGAGCTAGTTGTTGCAGGGCTTGGCTTTTAAGTAAAGTAGCAATGCTTATTTACCATATACCATTAAAGCCACCCAACTACAAGTGTACTAACACACAGACACTGCTATAAGACACTGGTCTCCAATAAAATGTAATGAGCTTCTGAAAATACTGTAATCCTGTCCTTTTATCACAATGAATATAAAATACTTCGAAATAAGGAAAAAAAGATCATAATCTTCGACCGACAAAACTACTTTTCCACACTTCAAAACAATAATAAAATCAAACCCTCAGAAATTTTGGAAAGGTATCTCTACTCTACTTAACCCCAGCAAACCAGATACTCCTACCCCAGACCCAAATGCTCCTGACCAAGACTTGGCTACCCAATTTAACTCTTTTCATTGAACCCATTTCCAAATTAATGTCATCTTTCTCTAACACCACTACATTCTCCAAAACTCCCTTACCATCCCCAACCATCTCTCTACCCTACTCTGCTACTACTTCCTCATTCCCATCTACTAACTCCCATCCCTCCACTCCTCCTACTACTTCATCAGCTTCATCTGCCCCTAATTCTCCCTCTTCATACTCCTTTTTTCTCATTTAAACCTATACCCACTTCTACTATAAAGAAACTCCTTATGAAACTGAAGCCATGCACCAATGCTCCTGATAACATCCCTTCTTACTTTCTTAGCAAAGCTGCTGAAGCAATTGCTTACCTTATTAGCATTTTAATCAACCGCTCTATCCAAGAATGTATAGTACCCCAAGTCTGGAAAAGAGCCTTTATCATACCTCTACATAAAGGTGGCAACAACAACAATGTTACTAATTTCCGCCCCATCGCTATTCTGTCCCCCATCTCTAAACTCCTAGAAAAGTGTATCCAACTACAACTCCTTCCACATCTCTTAGATAATCACCTACTAACTCCCACACATGGATTCAGACCACATCATAGCACTATGACCGCCCTCCTCTCCTTCCTTGAAACTGTAAATAAAGCCCGCGACTCTGGCCAAATTGTTTCTGCCCTACTACTTGACCTCTCTAAGGCCTTTGACACTCTCACAGCCTGCTACTAACTAAACTTAACCTATCTCCCTCCTCCTTGAACTGGTTCTCCAGCTACTTATCTAACAGATCTCAAGCAGTCAAATGGAAAAAGGCCACCTCCTCATTTCTAAATACTCCTACTGGGGTACCCCAGGGCTCTATACTGGGTCCCCTTCTCTTCAATATATTTATAAATGATTTCCGCAACTCTATCCCATTCTCAGACATCATCCAATATGCCGATGATTCTGCTATTATCTGCGCTGCCACCTCTATCCTCTCACTCCTAAAACTGACTCAAGATGCTTTTACAACTGAGCAATGGATGAAAAGGAATCACCTAGCACTCAATGCCTCTAAAACCAAATTAATGTTATTCACCCCCTCTAAGGCAACTTCTTTCAATATAAACACATTCCACATCTCTAGTCAAAATAATCTACCCCTGGAACTGGTGTCAGAGACCAAGTTACTTGGGGTCCAAATTGATAACCAGCTCAAATTCAACTCCCACCTACAGTTAAATATCAAGAAAACCCATCAAAAACTAGCTATGCTTTACCGACAAAATCATTACCTTACACCTGCTACCAAAATCACCCTCTCTACCTCATTTCTTATCCCCTCCCTTCTTTATGGAGCTCCACTCCTAACTAATCTACAGACCTCTCTAAAAACACAACTTTCCTCTTGCTACAACAAAATTGCCAAGTTCACTACCAACCACAAGTCCTCCACCCACCACTGTTCCTCTCTCCAAAAACTAAAATGGCTAGAGCTATCCAGTTATCTCACATATACTCAACTAAATCTTGCACATAAGCTCATTTTCAACCCCTCCCTTTGTCCCTCCCTTTCATCAGCCTTTAAATTGCACCTTCCTGCTAGAGTATTAAGGTCCAACAATCAAAATCTATTAGAAGTATATAAACCAACTCGTCCCCCAGGCAAAAATCTTCTGTCTTATGGCCTTGCATGCCTTTGGAACCCCCTACCACCTTCCATTCGCACCACCCCGAACCATTTTATATTTAAAAGATCTCTTCATTCACATCTAGTATCCCAGTGGGAATGCTCTTGCTCCCACCCCACATAACTAACACTTGCAAACTCCATCTTCCTTCTTCCTCTATTTCCTCCTGCAACTTTCCTAATTACCCACCCTAACTCATACATATTATTATTCCTACAATAATCAGAAAGAATATACTAGGCCACACTTCCTAAGTATTGCTTTCCTAATACGTTATTACTTCTCAGTACTTTGTGCTTTGCTTCCTAATATGTTATTATTCCTCAGTATTGTCATGAAATGCTTCCAAATATGTTGTTATTTCTCAGTGCTTTTGTGCTAAATTTCCCTTTAGTCTGTATTACCTATTAATTTCATCACTAGATTGTACTCACTCTAGTTTTTGTTGTATTATTTGCAAATTGTTATTTCTTGTATGATTAACTTCTGTGTAATTGTATAATTTGTATATCTATTAATAACCTACTTAGTTTTGGAGCTTTTCTCCCCAGGACTCCATTGAAAACGGGTTCATTTGGCCCAATGGACTATCCTGGCAAACCAACTGCAAATAAAATAAATAAATAAAATACTGTCGTATGCATTTCAATACCCAAGGCTTATACATTATCTAGTCATGTAAATATTCTCTGCATGGCAACAACTAAAAGGCTTTCAATACTGGTAATTCTTTAACAATATGCTTACTAAAGCTTACTTGCATCTTACAATGTCCGACAAGCTTACTAAAGCTTACTTGCATCTTACAATCTCCGACAAACTTACCTGATGTTCATTAAACCATGGCTACTTAAACAGAGCAACAGGGCACTGTGACAGCATACAGTTCCTGAATAAGAAGCATAAATCAACAGTACAAAAATCTGATAGAAAACCAGAACATTTTGCAAAATCAAAGACAGATGAAAAGCCACGGTCGTATTTGTGATCTACTTTGGATGAGGGAATACTCTGCACACTTACACTGCATAACTGCTCCTTGCCTTCCATGGACACATCCAGTGCCACTACAATGGGGAGTGGGGTGCAATAAGTATGTCACAATTTGAAATGTCTCTGGCTGACAGTGATGGATCTGACACTCATACCTCTCAACTTCAGAGCAAGAAATCTGGACAAAGCCATACACAGAACTAGAAGTGGGGCACAAGCCCAAAAATAAGGCCAATTTTTAAATATTGCTCTTAACTTAAATAGAACAGGTAGATCTTGCATTAGTACAAATTTTCTGAAGGGTATAAAATCTGAAACTCAAATGTCTGCCATTATTTTCTAACTTCAATCTTTAATGGCTTGCCACTAATTTGCCAGAAAACCACAATTTTATGATAAACGGACCAAAATGTGATGCAAAAATACCTGTCAAAAAAGGGACACCTTTTTAATATTAACAGTTAACTTGAAGCAGCTAACAAAATAAGAGCATCCACATGCATTTCTGAAATAAATAAAGGTAATCTATAACTGATCATTACAGTTATATATAATTGTAAACCCTCCACATTTTCTTCCAAAATTGCCATTTTGGAGGAGGGATTATTAGGGGAGAGCAACATTTTGAGCCAGAATTTGGGACAATTGAGATGTTTGGATATTCCTAATCTACAAAGTGATTTGCACGTACCTCTCAACCTCTTAATGCAGGAAATCTGAACAAGGCCAAATATATTGGGGAACATACAAACACTACTAAATATTGCTCTTGTATAAACTTAAAGACAGTCTTGCATTAGCATGCATTTTTCTGAAGGTTATGACATCTGAAACTCAATGTCTGTCATTTAATGGCTTCATTCCTAAATGATTTGCTAGAAAACCACAAATTTGAGGAACAAACCAAAAATAAGCAGCAAATATCTATTCATTCTGCAAAGATATGGACAACTGAGAGGTATAGTTCAACCGGGGCTGTCTGAGTTAGCTACCCCCCCTCACAAAATCATGGTCAAATGGAGCCTCCCCCCTGCAGCCATTCCAATGTCCCATTCCTTGGTTATTTTGCCCCATTTATCATAAACACTAATGTGCATACTGCTTTACTTCTGTGATGATTTAGGATTTCATTTGAAAGTTTTATTTTGCATTTTACAGCACAAACCCTAATACATATCTGTTAAAGCAATGCAGTCTCACAATGAAAATAGACTAACATTAAAACTTCTCTGCCCTTGAAACTCACATGCATTGAAACAGCACTGAAACCCACTTTCAGAGAAAATACATTTTGCCAATGGCAAATATTAACTCTGGGCTGTCTTCAAAATCATAGGCCCCTCGAACATAACATACACATGCTCTTTGATACACCTTCCTGACTGTATTACATTATATTCCTTGTACAATACAGTACAGTTGTTAGAGGGCATTTTAAATTTGTTTTGAACATTTTTCCAGTAAACAATGAAACAAAAAGCATCCACCAATGACAAAACTGCCCAATTCAGAACATTTCCATCATAAAAAGTCTACTCAAGTCCACCAGCATCAGTAAAAAATATACACAATCTCTGAAGTAGTAATCTCCACATTGAAAAAATTTGTAACTAATAAAGAGATTGCTGCTAGCAAACACTTTATATGTCATTGTTTAATCTACAAATAAAGTGCCTATTACCCTTGAAGAATAAATTGCTTTTGTTGCATGCAATAAAAAAATGAAAAGCTAGTAATACCGCAATAGGGAATGGATAGCAAACTGTTAACATGTTCATAGTTACTAGGTATCTTTGCCAAAAAGACTGCAGCATCCACCCCCTTTACAACACAATACAGCATCAGCAATGCATTTACCTACTGTGGGAGTAGAACCCACAGCCTTCAGCATCTAAAGCAAGTACACTATCTGTTGTGCTATTAACAATGCAAGCAGACTAAACATAAGCAGCACTAAACTTTTGCTCCCCTGCAGCTCTCAGCTCCTTGTAAAATCTACTCGACACTCAGCTGTATCTCTGAACTTTTCAGCACAAGAAATCTGGAAAAAGCCAAAATTTATTGGGGGGGGGGGGGACAAAAGGCCAAAAACCAGGGACACATTTTAAACATTGCTTGTATAATGTTTGAAAGTTGCTAGAATAAAATGCTGTGTTACCATCATACATTTCACTGCCACGTCTTGAACCCAGGGGACCCCGTGCAAAACAGTCAGAGCAACATACCACTACACCAAATCAACTGTTTTGTGAAAGAGGAAGACTAAAACTTAAATAGCTACCATTTAGTGAATTCAGTTCTCACCATAGCACAGCTGTCAACCTCTTAGCACAAAATACCTGAACAAAGCCAATAATGGGTGACTACAACCACCAAACATTCAGTGAATTCAGTTCTCACCATAGCTCTCAACCTCTTAGCAAATAACACCCAGACAAAGCCAGTAATGGGAGAATATAGCCCCCAAACATATTCAGTGAAATCAGTTCTTACCATAGCTCTCAACATTAGCAAAAAACCTGGATGAAGCCAATAAATACCTGAACAAAGCCAATACTGGGTGAATACAGCCCCCAAACATATTCAGTGAATTCAGTTCTTACCATAACTCTCAACCCTAGCACAAAACCTGGATGAAGCCAATAATGGGGGGAATACAGTCCCAAACACTACCTAAACAAAGCCAATACTGGGTGAATACAGCCCCCAAACATATTCAGTGAATTCAGTTCTTACCATAACTCTCAACCCTAGCACAAAACCTGGACGAAGCCAATAATGGGGGGAATACAGTCCCAAACACAGGGATACATTTCAAATATCCATCTTGTACACTTAGAAAATTGCTAGAATAAAAGATTTTGTTACCATGCACTTTCTGAAGAATATGAAGTCTGATATTGAAGTGTGTCCATTTTTTTTAACATTTGTTAACCAGGAAAGTCTGACTTTGAAAAAAAAAGCTAATTTTTAGCAGAGGCCCCAGAGAGAAACACTCCAGACAGCCAAGAATAAAACCAGAGAACATGTAGCTGTCAGGCAACAAGGACACAAATGCAGAAACCACAGATTTTATGAGGAACAGAAAAAGTATGAGGGAAAATCCTGCAACATTTTTACAAATGGTGGTGGGTAGGGAATTCAGGCTCTTGCCACTTGGGCCCAAGGTACAGGGTTCAAGCCTTATTCTCTACCCACCACCATGTACACCTGGGGCATTTCACACACACACACACACCTGTAAGTGTCCCATCTTCCGTCCGTTTACTATTCCGTTTCAGGTCCCACACACACCTCTACCTGAAAGTGTCCCATCTTCTGTCCGTTTACTCCTGCTTGCTATTCCGTTTCAGGTCCCATCTTCCATTCGTTTCAGATCCTGCTTGCAAACCCGTCCGTGTGAGTTCCCGCTCACAAACTTCTAAATATGAGCGAGAGCGATGATGTCAGCACGCCCGCGACTGGACTGTTAGCACGGACTTCATTCTTCTTAAAGAAGAACGCACGTAAAAAAAAAAAAAAAAAAAAACTTTTTTTGAAATTATCTAGTCAGCCGATTCCAGGGGGTGCAAGTGCAACCCCTTGCACCTGCCTGCGGGCGCCCTTGTGTGTGTGTGTGTGTGTGTGTGTGTGTGTGTGTGTGTGTGTGTGTGTGTGTGTGTGTGTGTGTGTCATACCTCTGAACCATACTGAATTCTTCAGTAAATACTGGTTTTGAGGGCAAAATATTGCGGTGCCACAAATTCCCGAGAGGCCCGTTTAATTTCTGAATTTCACAGGTTTCATTTTGAAGTTTTTTTTTTTTTGGAATTTGACCCTGACAGCATCAGGTGCAGGGTGTGTGCTATGACGTCAGCTTCAGGAGGCAATATTCAATTTAACTTGAAGCAGCAGTGTCGGATCTTTTCCCAGGTAAGGCAAAAAAAAAAAAAAAAAAAAAAAAAGAATTCTGTTTACCTATTGCTTAATTGCTGCACTGATTTATTTTCTTATGTGGAGAGAACCGGCAATATTGCATGGCTTCCTGTGTGTGTTAGAAACAGTCCAGTGTGGGTAATTCAAATTCCGGTAATGGCAGAGTTAAGCGCTTCCTTATAATGTTGTACTTTTTTCTTATGTGGTTAATTCAATTTAAGGTAACTGCAGGGTTAAGCACTTCCTGTGTTGTTGTACTTATTTTTCTTATGTGGTGAGAGATACGGCAACGGCTTCCTTCATGTCCTATGTGTGACTCTGAGAAACAGCTGCAGTGATTTCTTTTCTTATGTGGAATGAGAAACGCCAATATTGCTGCATTGATTTTATCCAATATGGGTAATTTAGTAAACCGGCTGGTGTGTGTGTGTGAGAAACAGCTCTGTGTGTGCAAAAAAAGACTTTAACTATCGCTCGTTGCATTGATTTCTTTTCTTACATGGACTGTGTAGAGAGAAACGGCCATATTGCCGAGCTACAATGACTTCATCCAGTACAGGTAATTCAGGAAACCAGCTGCTGTGTGCGTGTGTGAAGAAAGAGTAACTATCGCTGCACTGATTTATTTTCTTATGTGCATAGAAACGGCAATATTACACAGCTTCCTGTTTGTGTGAGAAACAGCATCCCATGCGGGAAATTCAAATTCTGGTAATGGCCGGTTAAGCACTTACTTATTTCTCTTCTTATGTGGTGAGAGAAACGGCAAGGGCATTCTGTCCTATGTGCAAGAAACAGTTGCAATGATTTATTTTCTTATGTGGAGTGAGATATGGCAATATTGCATGGGTAATTCAGGAAACTGGCTGCTATGTCTAAACTATCGCTGCATTGATTTATTTTCTTATGTAACTGCAGGGTTAAGCACATATTTCTTTAGAGAGAGAGAGAGAGTGTGTGTGTGTGTGTGTGTGTGTGTGTGTGTGTGTGTGTGTGTGTGTGTGTGTGTGTGTAAAATGCCCAAGTACGTATAACTGGCTGTTAGGGGTACCCAGACTCAAACCCTGTACCTTAGGTATAAGGAGCAAGAGCCACTTGTGATTCAAGGTCTGGAATGTTTCGCTCATACCTTTGGTCTGTTCCTCTTAAAATGTGATGTTTTCTGGCAAAACAGTTAACTGAATTCACTAAATAATGACTAGCATTTAAGTTTCAGTCTTCCTATCTTTCAGGAAACACAAACATTTTATTCTAGCAACTTTTCTAAGATTATACAAGCAATGTTTAAAATGTGTCCCTGGTTTTGGGCCTTTGCCCCCCCCCCCCAATAAATTTTGGATTTTTCCAGATTTCTTATGCTGCATAGTTTTTCAGGAGGAAAGAAGTTTAGTGCTGCTTATGCCAAGTCTGTTTGCATTATTAGTAACACAACAGGTAGAATACTTGCTTTTGATGCAGAAGGCACTGGACTCTATTCCCACAGTATGGAGATGGACTGCTGATACTGTACTGTGTTGTACTTTTAAAAGGGATGAATGCTGCAGTCCTAAGAATGTCCTCTTTGTCATAGATATCTAGTAACTATAAACCTGTTATCAGTTTGCCATCAATTCTCTATTGCAATTTTACTAGCTTATCATTTTTTTTAATGTAACATAGGCAATTTATTCCTCAAGGGCAGCAAGCACTTTATTTGCAGATGAAACAATGAAATACTTCTTCATTAGTTACAGATCTCTTTAATGTGGAATTATTTAAATGATTTTGTTTATTACTTCTGCAGAGATTGTGTACATTTACTAATACTGGTGGATTGTAGAAGTTTGAGTATATTTTTATGATGGAAATGTTCTGAATTGGGCAGTTTTGTCATTATTGGTCCACACACTGTGTTTCATTGCTTGCTGGAAAAATGTTCAAAACAATAAATTTAAAACATGCTTTAACAAGTGTGTTGTATTATACAAGGAATATAAATTAATACAGACAGGAAGGTGCATCAAAAGAACACATGTATGTTTTGTGTGCAAGGGGCCTATGATTTGAAAACAGCCCAAAGGTAATCTTTATCCACCACTGGCCAAATGCATTTTCTTTGAATGTGGGTTTCAACGAATGTGAGTTTCACGGCAGAGAAGTTTTAATGCTAAGTCTATTTTCATTGCGAGACTGTATTGTTTTGTTTTGCAGCTGTCTTTTGGTGTTTGTGCTATAAAATGTAAAATAAGTTTTAAATGAAATCCAAATAATCATTGCAAAAGTAAAACAGTATGCACACTACAGTGTTTATGGTAAATGGGGAGAAAATAGCCATGTAATGGGACATTGGAATGGCTGCAGGCAAGAGGGCTGTGTATGGAGGGCCCCATTCAACCATGATAATTTGTGAGGGGGCAAGGGTGGCAAACTCAGCCCGTGGGCTGGGCGGTACAAACTCCAGCTACGCCACTGATCAGTAGGCCATGGAGATTGACTTTTGGAGGTCCTAGCAAACTATAATAATCTTTTGCTAAGATTAGAATATTGTCTATCATTAAAGGCCCTACCTTTTACTACAAAACCCACATACTGCAAGTCATCAAAAACAAAATCCTAAGGTTCATCATCTTCTCCATTTCCAAGTTCTCAGTAAACATCATTGCTACACATTTGAAAAAATAGTTACCATTTACTACAGGGTCTTTCTCTGGGGCCATATTTTGGTTGTCTGTTCTTCAGTTTGCGTTTGAAAGTTGGTATCCCACAATTCCATTGGAGTGGGTGGGGTTACATAATTATGTATGTAAATGTTATGTTATCAGCATACAGATTTGTACCCATTTTTCATGGGCCTTTGTCCAGATTTTTGAGGTTTCCAGGTTGACAGGTATGGTGTGTGTGTGTGTGTGTGTGTGTGTGTGTGTGTGTGTAAATATATATGCACACACACACAAACACACACACACATGTATACATATATATATATATATATATATATATATATATATATATATATATATATATATATATATATATATATATATACACACATACATATGTATACACATATATATTTATATATATATACATATATAATTTTATGTATACAGACACAAACACACACACACGTATGTGTGTGTGTGTGTGTGTGTGTGTGTGTGTGTGTATATATATATATATATATATATATACATATATATATATATATATATATATATATACATATATATATATATATATATATATATATATATATAAACAAGTTAAAACTATGAGAATGTTAGGGAGGCCTTTGATGACGGATATAACTAGATTACTTTAAAGTATTCATACAAGGAATCGTTTACCTTGTACAACATTAATAACTCATACAAAGCATCATTGATACCTTTCATCACCTTATTAACTTTGATTCGTTTTATGGGTATATAAGTGCTAACATCATTTAACATATTTTGTATTTTGGCAATGTAATCACCACTATTCTTGATTACAATGACCCCACCTTTATCTGCTGCACAAATTGTTATTTTTGGATTTCTTCACAATACATTAAGGACCTCCCTTTCTTTTTGACTAAATTTGTGAAAGTGATGGCTGGGTGTGTTAAACTTAGCTATAAAATCAGCTTCTCATACTTTCAAGGCAGTGTCAACGATCACATTGTTTTTTGGGACATACATACTTGGTTTATTGTAATTATGCAAGTCAGTCATTTCTTTATTACCAAAAATAGTTTTCAGCTTCATATTTCTGCAAAACGTTTTTAAATTAATTAGTATATCACTTAACCTGGAAGAAGTAGCCGGTACTAAAGAGAGGCCTCTATTTAAAACTGAGATTTGTAGTGTTAAAATATGAGTGCTTAAGTTGGCCACCAACTCGTTCCAAATAGAATCAAGGTATTCTACCTCTCTACCAAGACTTTCCTCCTCTTCCTGCCTTGGCTTAAAGAATGAGCTCCCTTCAGTGACGTGTTTATCTGTAGTGGTAGTGGAAATGCCAAAATATCAGTTGCGACTGGAGCATTAGTTTAATATCTGGTGCCTTTCTCAGTATTTGAGTCAAGAACTTGATTGTACATCAGAGAAATCCTAGTCTTGTGTTTTACGGTTATATTGTCTGGTGTAATATTATCTTGCTGTGGAATTGTGGTAACTGTATCTAACCAAGACTGAACGGCTCCATGTGTATTCTTCCCAGGCAAAAACTTTCCCAGATTTGAAGTCAGCAAAATCCCTTGCTAGTTTCTTGGATTTCAGTCTCTCGTCTCATATCAAAGGTGGAAATGGCTAAATACAGTTCATCTAATTTGACCTGATAAGAGTAAGCTGTGCATCTATTCTAAATACCTCACTGCAAAAGTTCCACTTCAGTAGTTAATGCTTGCTCAATGGGGTCAAAATATTCCAACAATAATCTGATATAGTTAAAACTTGTCTCTAAATTAATATGTTGCCATCGCTTCAAAAAATCCGGGTGGCTATTTCCATATGTTGGCATTAACAGTACTCTTAGCCCTCTTGGAATGATTTTATGGTGTAGGCAGGCTTCCAAATTTGATTGCTGCCACTGAAGTTTTTTAATTTTATATAAATTGTTTTTGAAACTTCTAAGTGCTGTAATTAAAGTTTCGTGTTCACTTACATTTTCATAAGTGCATTCCAAATCTTTAAACGTAAAAGTGGATTCTCAATTGTCCTTACTACATTCTGTATTGTTCCATCTGTTATCTCTGTAGATATCGACCAGGCGATAATTCAGCTCTATGGCTGGAGTCATTATCCCTTCCACCACGTGTAAGCCGATCCCCAGAGATAAAAGTTAAAACTAGGAGAAAGGTCACCAAAGTCAGGTACCAAAACGTATAGAAATGGTAAAACAAAACAGATACCAAAGCCACCACGGCATATAGCATAAAACAAACTGTTAATCACAAAAATAACAGAAATAAGTGCTTTCAGGTGACATCCACACCCTTCATCAGATCACTTTCAAAGAACAAGACAGCAATAGTTAAAAACAGGTAAGAACCAATCAGAACCCTATGATTACTACATACCTTCAAAAAGTGGAACCGTTTCATTCATAAGAAGGTAAAACACATGACCATCACTAACCAGTCAAATATTCAGTAAGTCCCAAAGTTGCACAGCAACGAGTAAAGTACAGATTTGGACATTTATCTCTTAAAGCAGTATCACCTTATGAAGACAAGTTCAGAAAGACTGCAACAGCTATGGTAGGTTAAATTCCCACTTGTGAAAATAAATGCACTTGCTTTTTACTTGTTTGTCTTTGTTACACCACTGTTTCATTATGAAAGTTTAGAAGATTCCCTTGGCAGCAGCACATTTGACTCAGACAATATCCATACATTGCTTGCATTAAAATTGTAATTGATATACCATCTATAAAACAGTCTAAATAAGAAAAGCCTGACAAAACAAAGGGTGGAGGGGGTTCTTGCAACAGGTGCCATGTCATGAATTCTTCTCTGACGGCATACTCTGAACTTGTAACGTGTTTTCCAAGAGAGGGTGAAGCATCACAAGAGCACACACCAGCTGCATACACATACATGCCATCAGTATAAAGGTACTGCTCTTCATAGCTCTTCTGAGGCAAATTCTATCTGAAATAGCAAGACAGAGGTCTGTAAGGGATGACGCCACTTACTCGAGGGACAATTATCATTTCTGGAAACAAGGTTCCTGGGAAGTGATCTTCCTTCATCAAACAAGACCATAAACCCTCCCTGCTATGTCACAATGCCCAGATACTGAACAGTATAACACACTATTTATCAGATTCAGTACAGTCAAGAAACTTGAAAGGTTAGACATAATGCAAATTTGACAAGGTAGGATCGCAGATCTCTCTACACCTAAAAATAAATCAAGTAATACTGAGGTCTGAAATAATTATGTTGGGAAATTTTAAAGATGACCATTTCCACATCACTCAAACTGGGGATACGTAATGCACAATGAGAGTGGTGGCAATTTTCAAGTGATGTCAAAACCCAAAACAAAATATTTGTCCGTGGCTAGGTCTGGTCTAATATACTACAAGAGTTCCAAACTCTCCCCCATCCTCAGTGCTGCATTAATTATGCAGCATTTTGTGATCATGTTGGAAGAACAGCCCTTTAAAGCATCCACTGAGATGTTTCTCTTCTTGAAACCAGATCAACACCTCAGTCACTGAACCCTTCTTAAACACCTGCAACTAAAGGTTTGGTCACATCACACCAGTTTCATTCCTGCATAAGTTGCATCAATACTTTTGTGGCACCTTTCCTGGATGATCTAAACAACTGTTTACCCTCAAAATGGGTCATATATAACATCAACAATCATTTTTAAAAAGGAGTGAAGTCATTTAAGGCCTTAATAAAACTAACAAATATGTGTAAAATTAAGGAAATGCCGTACAAAAAATGTAAAGAAGCCTCAATAGCCAATTACTATGTGAATTAACCATTTCAAAGGTGAAACTCCACTTTCTTCAAGTGTAAACCTCATGTCACTCCAAAGGCTCAATATATTTTAGGTTACTGGATATCAACACACTGCAAACTGGGGTGTCTGCCCTACCTGTAAACCCTGGAGTCCTTATGGAAATCACCTCTGAGCTCCATTCTCTTCACTATGCAGACTGCTAGTAAATGAAAATTCAAGAAACTTCTTTCAAAGCACTGAAAGATCATGTGTGGAAAAGGTCCTTCTTACCAAGTTTCAACACTTTGCAATTACCGTAATCACTGGTCCTGTTACATTTCTCATGATAAGGTCTTCATTAGATTGTGTAGTCTCTCCTTGATGTGAAACATAAGCCTTTATACCTCTGCATAAAGAAAGCCAGGCTAACCAAAAATTACTTGCCTATCTTCCTGCTAAATCTTCTAACCAACATATCAGAAATGACTATCCACAACTTAACTGTCCTTTTTTAAGAGCTCACTCTGACTTAAAGTGCAGCACTGTAAAAGGCCAAAGTTGGGGTACTATAACCCAAATCATAAATAAACAACTGGAAGTCATCCATATGGGCAAAGAACAATAAAGAAATTACATATCCTTGGTTTGTAACATGTAGTGCTAGAGTAAACTTTGTGTATATTGTTCATGCAAACAGTGTTTCAGTTGTGAGTATCTTACAATGCAAGATATAAATTGTTTCACATATCTTGGATGCTGGCTAGATCATCACCCCATTTGCTTACTACTAGAGAACTGTTCTCCTTCATGTAGGATTCCCTTAGCTTTGGAGATATTAAGCATAATTTTACTCGCTTGTTACTGTTCCCCGAAGAAGGCAAACCTTGTAACTCATTTTTTATGTATTCTGAAGATGAAGAATGAAAAAAGTCAATATTCTCACACAGCAATGATGATCTTAGAGTTCAGAAGCAGTCCCAAAATATATAGCATAAATGCAAGTAGTATCTGCAATAAAATTAGTAATCTTCACACCTGGATTCAAATCCACCATTTTCACATACTGCTACTACTCACTGAAATATAGTTAAACTCTTCTGTCAAAGACTAAGAAATACTCCAAACGGGCTATTACTTAAGAAAGGACTATAGTACCACTAAATGTGCCAGAGGAGTAGCTAACATGTTCCTTAACACCTTATAAACAGCAATATTCCCCGACAAACTCCCCCCCCCAATTTGACTCCTAAGACCTAATACAATCTTAAATTAATTTCACAAAAGACAATGTGTACAACAGATACATACATACCTCCAAACAGAAACAATACTAATAGCATTAAAAAATATACTTAACTGAATAACTAGCTATGTAAAGCAGGAAACCTTAACATCTTGGCGACATTGACACAGAATGGTCTGATCAAGACACTAGCATATCCCACTTAACTATCAATCTACTTTAAAAAATGACCGGGCAAAAAGTTCTATTCTAGTCTTAAAACCTGACAAAAGAGGGAGGGCACTGTTTTAATAAACTTTTTTGAATATACCAAAGTTATGTTTGAGATACTGATTGATAAAGATACCTATACTGCTTCTTCCCTTACGTTACCAGCGAATTGATTCTTTTTTAGAGGAATATCTTATTGAGTAAAGGATATCTTCTGATATTTACAATTTTTAACAGTTAGAGCCCCAAAAATTGCAACTGTGTTTGGAATCCCTAAGGGCCATAAATACCCCTTAAACCCCCCATTTAAACCTATTGTTTCAAGAAGGGGTTCTAATACATATCCCCTAGGAGGGTTTTACTGATAGATTTTTAAAACCATATGTAAGTGGTATTCAACATGTATTAAAAGACTCATGGGATTTTTTTGATCATTTGAAAAAAGATCTGGTCAAGGGATCTGATTTTTCTAACGATAGATGTTGTGGATCTTTTTTATGTCCATCCCCAATGAAGATGGCTTGGATCATTTTAGGAATAGCATACTTAGATTTACATCCTTGTCTAATGATCAAGCTAATCTTATGGTTGAGCTAATGGGTTTAGTATTGGATTTTAACTTTATTTTGAGGAGGAATATTATAGGTAAATCAATGGAGTAGCAATGGGGCCTCATGTGCTCCTATTTATGCTAATTTAGCTTTAACGGACTGGGAGTTTTCTAATATTTTTAATGGACTTTTTTTTAGTTACATTAAGTTATATGTAAGATTTTTGGACAATGAGTTTATTTTATGGAAGGGCCCAGAGGTAGTAATAAGGGACTTTATAAAATATTTAAATGTATTGTCTGATTTTTTTTGAGGTTCACTTATAACTTTAATGAAAAGGGGCATTCAATATTTGGACACCTTTATTGAACATGGTACTGAAGGGCTCAAATCTAGAATTTACAGAAAACCTTCATTTAGCAACAGTTACTTAGATTTCTCTAGTTGCCATCCATATAATCAAAAGAAGAGTATTTTACATGGTCAGTGTATAAGGGCAGCAAGAATGACTTCTTGTTATGATGAAGCTTGTGAGGAGATAACATTCATTGGTCAGATGTTTTTAGAAAGAGGTTATCCCTCAGGATTAGTTCAGGACATCTGTAACTATGTTATATCGCAGTGGGGTGTTAAGTATAAACCCCTATTGGGAGACAATCATTCTGAAACAAAACAGAGTGAAAATGTGACTAGTTATGACAGAGCCCTAGTCGTCCAATATGTCCCTTATTCAAGGGCAATACAAGAGATTAATTCTAATTGGAACATTATTAGGGGCAATCCACAACTATAAGAAACTATAGGTAGTGAACCCACTTTTGTATATAAGACATGCAGGAATTTAAAAATTGAATTTAAGAACAATGGAAATTGTAACAAGTGTAATCTGAATATTAAGGGAACATCAAAGTGTAGAACCTGCACTCAATGCCCTTATATATTAGAGAGAAATAAGTTAAAGTTGGAAAATAAAGCGAAAACTGTGGTATGGTTTGAAAAGGGGAATTGTCACACTAAAAAATATAGTGTATCTTGCAGTTTGTGACAGCTGTTTGGCTTTTTATGTGGGCAAAACAGAAATATGATTCAAAAAGACAATCTATTAACATCTGTAGAGTATAACCAGACATGATGAAAAAAAATGCCCTATACAAGCATTCTGCAATATGCGATAATTTTAATAAATTTACATTTGCCATTTTAGAGCGTATTACTTCTAATCCTAGGGAAGGAGACTTAAAAAATTGATTAGAGGAAAGAGAACGGATTTAGCAAGTGAAGTTACAAGCACAATACCCACCAGGGATTAATGACAAGATATCTTTACAACCATTTTTATATAAAAGGTCCTTGCAAAGTTTATAGAGACCCCTTTTTGTTGTAGTTTGGTTTACCCCCCATTTTGATAATTGCATTTATATTTATTTATATTTATTTGTTTTTTTATTTACTTGTCTTATATGTATACAATTACTGTGACCGATTGCTATTTTAAATAGTAACTTAACTTTCACCATAGGTTCATAGGTTCATAGGTTTATACTAGGCTATCTGCCCTAAGGCATTTATAAGCCTAGCCCAAATTTTTGTGGCTTACGCCACCCCTTATATGAAAAAATACTGTGCCCATTAGTTTGTTGTGCCTCTGTCCAGCAGTGACACAGAGATGATTCCCGGGGTAAACTTACGATCTCCCATCCACAGGTCTAGATTTCTCTTGAACAGAGTCAGCGAGGTGCTCTGCCTCACATGGACCGGGATTTTATTCCACAGCATAGGGAGTCTCTGAGTGATAAATCTATCCCTCCAGCACGTCCTATTTATATCCGTGCTAAGGTTTAAGTCGCTTGCTCTAGTGGTTTTGGTGGATTTGAATTTTTGAGGTGGAGCATGTCCATTAATTCCGGGTTGGACATGGCTTTGTATGTCAGGCACATGTCACCTCTGAGCAGACGGTATGTGACTGAATAGAGCTGGAGTTTCTTCAATCTGGCAGCATATGACAGATTTTGGAGTCCCTTTATCCTTTTGGTGAGGAACTTTTGGGGTCTCTCCAATTGCTGCAGATGTTGGGTGAGATACATCCCGAATGGGGCATTGTACTCGATCATTGGTCTGATAAGTGAAGAGTACAGGGGAACAATGACCTCACTAGATCTGGATGTGAATCCCTTCATGATCAGGTGGGCAATGTAGAAGGTCTTTCTAACCACTTTAGCAACGTGAGTGTCAAAAGAAAGGCCACTGTCAACCTGGGTCCCCAGGTCCCTGATAACCTCTTCTGTGCTTAGTGGATTGCCACCTATATGGTAGCTTGGGGTTACCTTGTTTTTCCCGAAGGGTATGACTATACATTTTTGGCGTTTAACTTCAGGCCATGGCTCTGGCACCAGCTATCTGTTTCCGTGAGTCCCTTCTGAAGGATATCCGTGTCCGATGCACTTTCCACTATGGCCCAGTTTGCAGTCGTCTGCAAACTTTGTCAGCCAAAGTCCTCCCATGTTGGCCTGTACTTCTGAGAAGTAGATGCCAAACAATAGCGGGCCAAGGACCGAGCCCTGTGGGACACCACTTGTGACCGGCTTGGAGTCTGACATAGCGCCAGCAACTCTAACCCTGTGGGTTCTGTCCTTAAGCCAGTTTGCAACCCATCTTGTGACATATGGGTTTACATTTAAGCTGGTAAGTTTTTCTACAGTACCCGAGTGGGGTATTGTGTCGAAAGCCTTTGCAAGGTCAAGGTAGGCTGTATGGACTGCCTTTCCCTTATCAATGGCCTTGGTGACTGTTTCGAAGAAGTCATCCAAGTTCAAAAGGCATGATCTTCCCTTGACAAAGCCAAACTGGGTCGGGTCCAATGTCTGCAAGTCCCCTATATCTTTGTTTATGAGCTCCATTATGATCCTCTCCATAGCTTTGCAGACTAGACTTGTTAAGCTTATGGGGCGGTAATTACCAGGGTCCGTAGAGGCGCCGCCTTTGTGGAGTGGGACCACAGTTGCCGTACGCCACTCCTTGGGTTTTATAATATTGGTTTAGGAAGAGCAACAATCTGTTGATGGTCATCTAATGAATAAGTGTTCTTGCTATTTGAGTCTATGCATCTATATTATCTTATCAAAGTTTCAGAATATCGAATCTGATATGGTCGACACCATATCATCGAATTCTGAAACATTGAAAGATTAAAAAAAATGCCTAAAAACAAAAATAAATAAAAACTTAACTTTGCAAGCAGCTGCACCCCCCACATCCCCCCTACTTAAATATACCAACTCCGAGACTGCACTACATTGAACTAAACGGAAATCTCCCCTTACGGAGATTTCCATTTAAACGTTCAATGTTTTTTGCTTTCGCTAATCTGATGCCGACAATATCAGCTTCAATAATGCCGGCCTATGACAATGTGAAGTAGACCCGAGTCTATGACTATTTAAGGAAGTCAGTCTTGTTTTCAATTAATTCTGATGAAGTCCTGAGTTCATTGGGATGAAAGCACTCAATTCTACATGTTTTTTTTAATAACGTGGCAGTTTTATGGACTTGTTTGCTGCAGCTTTCTTTGGATTTCCATACTTTTTGCCCATTCATTTCTTTTAGGGATTTGTTGGCTTTTTGCACACCAAGTATATTTTATCAATCTACTTTGTCTGACCCAAGTAATTAAATGTCCAACGACATATGATGAAACTTCTGTCAAAGCTAGCCCTCTGGATTGCATACTATCCACTAATCCTGAAAAAATAAAACAGGCTAAAATATTCCCTGAAATGCTTAGTGGCCACCATTTTTATTTTATGTTTATTTTATTTTCAATTGTTTAATGGCGTAGTACACTGATCACAACTGATCATCCAACTTATGTAATAAGAGATGCATAAAAATCAACAATGGCTAGCACCTAGACTCTTTAAGAAACATTTGAACAAACAAACTGCAGCAGAAGATGAAAGGAGTCTCCGAACCACATCAAATGGAAATATAAATCACAATCCAAGTGCAAATCCAAGTTTATTCAAACCAAAAACACCAAAGGACAATGAAAGCCGTAAGCACTTTCATCCGGTAACAACAGAACTTCATCAGACAATTAAAACAAGATTACAACAAGCTTTTAAACACAATCACAAATATGCTAATTACTTCTATCCATGCCCCCTTAAAGCTATAAGATCACATTCAATCTTATTAACTCCTCCAATCATTACATGACATATGTGATATCATGCACTCCAACATCTCAAAAGGTCTCCTAACTCACATCTCCCAATCACTTCTCTTATTTCTAAATTTCTTGGCAACAACTTTCTGCATACCCTTCAGTAAATGCATCACTAACTGATGCTCTCCTAATGGCACTTGTTTACATTAACACTGGTAACTTCTACCTTCCTAATTTTTACCACAACAGACATGCTTTCAGCTTTACCCCTAGTGCTTTCACACTGGAGAATCTTACTCTGTTACATACAAGTTGTTTTACTAATGTGCACCAGTGCATTACACATGTTTAAACTTGGAAAGATTAGCTGAAAGGCTAAATTCCACCTTCCTACATAATGGACTACATTTTTACTATCATATATTTCATAGAATGTTATTATTGCAGGAATATAGAAATACGGGGACAATATCAGGCAAGCAGTCATGAAGACTGTGACGCCCATGCCCTGGCCCAGCAATCAAGGAGCCTCAATCTTCACCACTAACACCAGAGAGGGAGTCTCATATATGAGGAAAGGATAACAAATACACATAGTAAAGTGCAATTTCCCTTAAGAGCACACAGAGATCACAGTCAGTCCGGGGCTGGTCGCTCCCTTGCTCCCCAGGTCCCCAATAAGACTCCACACTGGCACAACTATAAGGTCCAGATTTCAACCTAGTGGGCAAGCTAAAATCTTCAGCACCCTCTCTGTCCAACCAGTGCTTCGTGTCCTTGCCCAAGTAGCGGACACACATACACTTTGAGATAAGAGTTTACACAACCACACAGACACTTCTGGGGAAGGCTGGCACAGGTTCTCCAGCTGTGCCCCTTTTTACCCAAACTATACAGCAGTAGCAGCGGTCACCACCCACTAATAATTATTAGCTACTCAAAGGCCCTTAAAAGGGTGTCCAATTATTACTGTGCAATACTATTATCCAAATGGTAGATGTGACTAAACAGTCTCAAGGCTTATTAGAGTGACCTGGCACAGGATCCTTATATACATGCAATGTACTCTTAGAGCTTAACTTATCCCTACACAAACCAGCCACAGTTAAAAGGTTTTAAAATATTTAATAATAAATAATTAAAACCACAAGACAATACTTTCTACTACACAGTCAGTACTAGTCAAGAGTTCATTGATCACACAGAAATACTTAAAATAAATCAGTAGTACAGTTCTGACATCACAGAAAAACACTTAGTCTAAACTTTCTAATTCCTAGCTATTGTTACAAGAAAACACACTTCTAAAATAACTTATTTACATAGACAACAGGCAGAGTGCTGAGTTGGATGTTAAGACCAAAATGCTTACAGTCTCTCTCTGAGCAATAGTTTTTAAAATCACTAACAAACATTTCTGCTGGGCCCTCCTAGATTACATCACTTTTCACACTTGGGTTTCCCAGTATACACATTACATCACTTTTGACACTTAGCCTGGGGTTCCCAGGCCAACAGGCTACATTATTTAGCAAGCTAACACCTGCTCAGGAAGATACAACAATAAAAGACATCTCACATGTACACTCTAGTAATTATTCCTTAAGTTAAAAGAATAGAAATAATGTGCTAGCCCAAACCAAATGGCTCTGAGCTCTGAAGATCAAAGGACATACAAGACATAATTTTAATTTCAAAGAACAGATGTGAAATGCTTGACTTAGTTTTCTTTACAGCAGAGGGCAATGTTGCCACATTGTTGAAGTTTAACAGCCTATTCTTTAATTTAAGAAAACAAGCCTGCGATTCACATTCACATTTACAAATGATAGAATTATGTATAAAATTCTATCTGGCTAGACTGGCAGCCTTCACCCTTCTCTACCAGTCTTCACAAAGACCATAAGATGCCTAGCACTATATACCTTTAAGTTCACACATTTAACAAGTTCATGCCTCCCTTTTCAAGTACTTAATTAGTGTTTACCTCCAAAATTCAGTATGGCTGTATATGACAATCTTAGTGTAAATGTGTGTCTACCCATCCAATAACCAAGATTAGCCTTAAAGGCAGTCAAAATGGCAGCTTATTCCATACACTGGGATTATACTGTGTATATTATATAAATGTCTCTCCAGCAAGTCTTGTTTACTTGTTGGTACACATTTAGATCTCCTAGTGTGGATGTATGTAGAGTCACTGGTTTTGCAAAAAAAAGAGAAGGCCAAACAGGACTGGGTCTTTTATGGCTCGAAAAGCAAGACACGCCACTTCAGAGCAGGTACTGAATATAATATAAGAGTTGTGGTAATCTATTAGGATAATTGAAAGATTTAAGGCCTTTTTCTTGGTACGGTATCTTTGGGGCCTTTCTAGTTGACCAATATGCTTGAATTTATTCATAACAAAGGGGACATTGTACTCAATGATGGGTCTGATAAGCAAACACTACAGTCGCAGGATGACTTATCTGAATCTTGAAGACATTTCCTTAGAAATTAACTGGGACAGATAGAAAGACTTCCAACTCTGATGGCAACATTCTTATTGAATGAGACAGAATTGTCCATGTAAGTATTCAGGTCTCTTATGATCATGTCTGTCTAAAGAGAAGTACAATTTAAAATAAACATTATTTTTCAACATCTGTAATAATATTGTTGACGGTTTCTTTCTTCCTTCTGAGCATTCCTCTTATCTACTCTTTCCTTTTCTAATATGAGTTAGTCAAACCAGAAGTGTCCCAATTCTTCACATTTGCTACAAAAAGGCTAACAGTTTTTTGCTGTATGCCCCCTCTCCCCACATTGGTCACATCTTTGTTTCTTATAGTTTTATACTAAATGTTTTCCATCCCCACAGAAATAATATGCTTTGGGTTGACCCCAATACTTACCAAATCCTATATTACCATTCACAATTACTGCATTTGAAATGTGTTGAATTTTCCCACCCTTAACAGCCACTGTGGCCCACACTTCCCAACCTCCAGTCCATACATTTCTTGCATCACACATTTTTTAATTTCATGTGCTTTACTAAATAGTGAAAAAAAAAAGTTAATTTATGCTCATCTATATCTGAAGTCCTAAGCTGCACATTTATTTTCTTTTTTAGTTGTAGTGCCAATCTCTAAAATAAATAGCCTTTCCAAGGTGCCACTGCATTTCTGTTTTCAATCCCAGTCATAAATTTCCCAGCAAGTTAAACATTTCAAATATCACTTCACAAAAATTTCTGCTTCCACATGAATTAATGCACTTATAACTTTAATGTTAAATCCTAATGGCAAAATATTGCTATCAGTAATGTCATACTTGTTCAAACTGCCATCACTTTTACTTTTTATTCTCCTCACTTGTTGTCTTTTCTGTGACTGTTGTGAAACTGCAACTGTTTTCTCCTCTCAGTTCCTTTGTCCATTCTTCCCTTCCTTGCTGCATCTGCATAACTTCTTCTTTCTTGCAACAAAAAAAATCTGATGCAGAGGTAAACCCTGACAAGTAGCTACTCTGCCAGCTGAGCATACCTCCATTATCTTCACTTTACCAGCAGTTGTTTATGTTTCCAATCAGTCAGTTTCTTCTTCCTGTAATACTCTCTCCATCATGTCACTCCATCTAGCTTCCTCTCCGTCCTTGGCTTCTGCCTGAATCATCAAATTTATCAGCACTTTTGTTTACATAGTCCTCCATTTTCCAGCTCTGTAACAGCTACTTCATCTCCTTCCCCTTCCTTCAGTAAGTTCTCTCCGGCTCCAGCTCGACTCCACTCGCCTCCATTATGGGTTTCCTGGAATTGCAGTAACAGCCATCTAGCAGATTCAGAGACTGCTTCACTTCATCTCTTCCAAACAGAAGGGGAATTTCCCCAATGTCCTGGCCAAATTCCCCCTAGGAGTATCAATACAACCTTGGGTCTCCCCTGAAATTATGCCACAAGCCTAGTGGGACTAACCTGGTCAACAAAGGATAAATATATCAAATAAAAATAAATAAGGACTTAGCTGAAGAAACAGAAGTATGTAAGATAAAATGATAATCAAATAAAGTAAAAAATAAAGCCTTAACTGAGACTGTGTAATAACAGTAATAAAGATGAGAAAGAGAACCATGAGGCAGACAGGGGATGTGGTGCAGTTGAAATTCAAGACTTGTGTTCTAGGTATGGTTATAACACAAATGTAAGAAATGCTCAGAATTTAGTCAATCTTGTAGAAGGCACTGTAGAAAAAAAGCAGTTTGCAAAGATGTGTAAAAAAATGAGTATTCAAAGGAATGTGCAAATAATCTTATTTAGCATTATTAAAATAGAAATAGAGTTGGTGTCATGAAGGTAAACAGTAAAAAAGGAACCACAGCACAAAAATATAACTGGCAAGGAAAAGACACTCAGCATGAATAGACTGCATAATCGGTCTTAATTTATTGTAAGCTTCTTTTGTCAGTAAGTGTTGAATTCAAACTAAATTTGAATATATCCAATCAAATAAGGCAAGCAAAGCCAGGTCTACACAGCCAGAAACAATTGTAAAAACTTCAATGTACCTATAGTACAGGATTAAGCACATTCATATGTGAAATCAGACTTCTTCAGAATCACATATCTGTTCTAATTACACATTTAAATATCCCACCCTCGGTAATCACGTGACCATATGCAACCAACTGTCAATGAGACTTAATTAAGATAATAAAGATGTTAATATGGTCTTAAAATGTAAAATACAAATGCATTTACTTAACTGTACAAAATTGGACAAATCTTAAACACTGCAAACCTTCAACTTAAGCAAACGACTAATAGAAGTGTATTCATTTAAATGGTTTTATGGTTTTAGATGACAACCAATTTAAACTTGAAAGATCTTGGATGAAATGTTTTATGCAAGGAGTTACCCAAAAAGGATGGTTTTCACAGTAATGTTGGAGGTGGTTGACATAAGGGAGAAGGAGGACATTCGTCCTTTACTGAAATCCACCTTCAACACAGTACTTGAAATGTTTCATCATAATAACACCCCCGACAACCAACCACCACCTTGCTTTTGTGACAGAACATTGGTTGGAAGATTCTTGCATTACAGACATGCTGACAAAGAACTGGATATATTTTTCCTGTTTCAATGATGTTAAGGACAAAATAGTTAAACCAGGTATGGTTTACAGGAGAGGTAGATCCATCAAATTTTTTTTTGGAACAGAATTCTCCCTACAAAGGGTTCAGATGCAATAACAAAATACCTGGCACATGCAAATGTGGCTTTTGTAGCCAATGTAAACATTTCTTAGTGGGTGACCAAGTTAAGGTTAATAGAACAATAATTAAAGCCAAGTGCCACTGTAATTGCAATACACAGGGGGTGGGGTATTTAGAAATTTGCCAGAAATGTAATTGTTTTTATGTGCGTAAAACCCAAAGAAAACAGAGGGAGAATATATGAACATGTACTGGACATAAGGAAGATGAATTCAAGAAATGCCTTGGCCAAACACATGACAATTTATTAATAATGTTTTTCGTTGTACATCACATTATTAATAATCCTATAAGGGGGCCATGGGAAGAACTGACTGAGGAGAGTGAGTTCCGGTGGATACTCAGATTAAATTCCACCCCCCTCCCGTATTAAATGAATACACTTCTATTACTTGTGTGCTTAAGTTGAAGTCTTACAGTGTTTAAGATTTGTCCAATTTCATACAGTTAGGTAATTGTATTTGTATTTTACATTTTAAGACTGTATCTTTATTATGTTTATTAAGTCGGGTTGATAACTGGTTGCTTAAGGTCACATGATTACAGGGGGGTGGGATATTTAAATGTATAATTAGAACAATTTGTGATTCTGAAGTCTGATTTCACAGATGAATGTGCATAGTCCTGTACTATGGGTATATTAAAGTTTTTACAATTTTTTTCTGGCTGTGTGGACCTGGCTTCGGTTGCCTTCTTGGACTGGGTATATTCAGATTTGTTGACGGTCCTGTGCTTTTTCATGTCTGGTTATTGAATTCAAACTAGGAAAAGTATAGTTTGTAATTTTTGTGAGATAATACTTCTAAAGCAGCAGGACTAAAACAAAGAGAAATTAAAGCAGTGTGCACATTACTAAGTTATTCAGCACACCAAATAAAGGCACAAAGTCAATAGCTAATGATATGTAAACAATGGAATGGATAGTATACAAAAAGTTTTAAAACGGTAGCACTAGATCAAAAAGATAACAACTAATATTTTGGGTAATTTCATTGCAACAAGTACGGCATGGTAAAAAGTATTCACATTGTAAAGCACAAACTATGTAAATGTTTACAAGAATTGTCGGACAGAATTGCACTGCCACAGCAAAGATATCTTGAATGATTACAATGATTTATTTGCAGGCTTGGGTAGCTCAACAAGAGCATGTCATGTTAAAAGAAGTCTGGATCTTATGCCAAAAATACATGGATCAATAACACCACAAGTAGTTCTCAGGAGTAGTATGCTGCAGGAATTAAAGCAAAGGGAAAGCTGAGATGTCATTCAGAAATAGCACACGCTAACAAAATGGGGGGGACAGTATGGTCAGAGCTGAAATGCAGAGCAAGATACACATTTAGCTTGATAAGTAAGATCAGAATAAAGTGATTATAAAAAGAGCAAGAAAGCATTAGCTATTGCTTACAGTTAAAATGGTCATTACCAAGCCAAATACTAATAAAGTTTTATATAGGTGCAATCAATAATTTCAAAGAAATAAAACTATGAAGAAAACTCAAAGCTGTGTACATTCAATATGTTATTAGAAAGGTACAGAATCCTGATACTACCACCTGGAATCTCATCAGTATCAGAGGTACTTCCAAAAGCAGCTGCACCACTAGTCAAAGGATTAGAAGGTGTTGAGATTACAGTGGATTACCTTTTTGAGTGAGGACAGACAAAATGAGAACACAAGAGGCTAACAGAGCGGTTAAATAACTGAAACCACAAAATTTCAAATGGAATAAGAGGAAGTAAAAAATGAAATTATGACGAGTATGAAACAGATTTGTCTAAACTGAAATCCAACTCATAAAAAAGTCAGGGCACCAGTGCAAATGTCAAAGCAAGAAGAAAAACAGGCATTAATGAAGCTTCTTGGATTAATGCAGTAGCTTACAAAATTTTCACTCAATATATCTGAGATAACTAGCCTCTTAGAAAGCATTTGAAGCAGGATGTAGCCTGGGATAGGAGCTATGAACAAGAAAAGAGAATTTTGAGATGTTCAAGAAGCCAGTTACAGAAGCACCTACATTAAAATATTACAATTTATAGGTTCACAGGAGAGTACTATGGTAGCTGCCCTGAAGGGCTATTTTAAGCCCAGCAATATCCCAAGGTCAGACTCAAACCCTGTACTTCATATCTAAAAGGTGAAGACCTTAAACTTTATGCCACACCCACCATAGATATGACAGTTGTATTGCTGTGAGGTGGCAATGCTAACCATTGCAACACCATGGCCACCCAGGAACAGTAAAGTGCAATAAATAAGCAAAAAACATTCTGCATTGGCGAGCAATATCAGCACAACTTGAGAAAGCTATGCAGAACTACTGTATTTGTAGTATGCACCAAAACCATGTTCCCACAGTAAGAGATGATGCTTTACACAATACCAGGCAGACCATGCAGCAATGTTAGCACAGCTTTGTTTCAAGTTAATTAAAGTCTCTCTTCTCATGACAGGCAAACATAATATCATCATATCAGATGAAAGGACACAATATGAGAATGAAATTTAAGAGATCTGAGCAACAGTGGGGTTTGTGTGTCAGGATAAATACAAGGCACACACAAACTGACAGTTGGAAAGAACCATACAAGCAGCAAACCTGATGAAAAAAACAGCATAGGCTGTAACTATGGGGATGTTATAATCTTGCAGTTCTGGAATAAGCAATTAGAGAATCTCAGAAGCTCACCACTTCAGGTATTAATTAACAGAAAAATAGCAAAGTAAAATACTTGCTCCTGTTACCTTGCTAATATTAGAAAATTAAGGCAGTGTAAAAGAAATGTTGGTACAAAAGTAGGAAAAACAAAAATATTACTATAAAAAGAATTCTAGGAGGTTCTCAGAACTGCAGAGGAGAGACAGTGAAAATACAATTTTCTGGTTAGATCAGCAGCCTTAAGCTGCTGTAATTGGTCAAGCAGTTGAATTAAGATCCTATGCAGTTCAAGGAGAAGTTGGTCAGTTTAAGAGAATAAACCAAAGTTTTCTCTCTAAAATATCAAGGTATAGCAGTCCAGGGAATCTGCTGTAAACAGAGAACACAAAGTACAAAGATACACTACAGTCATGTGAGAAAGTAGTCTTAAGTGAAGTAGACAGGTAATGTTGTGTCTTTATCGCTGCAAGATTTCAGAGAACAAAAGTCAATTTCGAACTAAAAGCTGACTATTTGCAGCCCAGTGAAAATATCAAGGTACTAGAGATGAAATCAAAAGACCTTCAAGATATACAGTTCATACTGTTGTTATAGAATTCCAGCACTTTAAAGACCAAAAATTATTAAAATGTATGATTTCAAAGTGCAGGGTCTTGTTTTATGTATAAAACAGATGAAAAGCTTACCCAGTACAGTAATAAAGTTAATTATAGAACGTCTATATATGTAATCAGTAACTACCTTGTAATATAATACTGTATTTTTCTTTGAAAAAAAAAACGGATGTTGGATATATGGCTTAAAGAAAGGTCACCGTGTTTCACAGGGTATGCATATCATCTGTTCATCCAAGCAGTGCATGCAGGATAGTCGCAGTGATCAACTCATAGGGGGCTGGTCACACATCCAAGTTTTCTAAGTGTTTGCTGAGCATCAACCCAAATGTAAAATGTTACACACCCAACACAGAAAGAAAAATCACTCCACAACTGCAAGATTTATCACAGTAGCAGCTGACTATGAACTTCCTTTTTAAATGGATGTGAAAATGTTCAACAGACAAAATAAGAGACCATTCAAACCTTTGAGTACTTTAAACCAAGGTGTACAAAAGCATACCACCATTCAATTTGACACTAATCTGGGTATCCATGGTAATAAAAAAATGTCTCACTCATTACAGTGACTTTCCATTTTTTGATCATATGCATACCTCTCAACTATCCAGATTTTTACCTCTTATTTTTGGTCTGTTCATCATAAAATTTGTGGGGTTTTGGCAAACAGAGGCTTGAAGTCACTAAATAATGACAGTTATTTGAGTTTCAGACTTCATATCTTTCAGAAAATATATAATAATGCAAAATCAGTCCTTCTAGCAACTTTCTAAGTTTAAATTAGCAATATTTTAAATCCGTCTTTACTTTTGGGTCTTTGCCCTCCCCCCCACCAGATTTCTTGTGTTGAGAGGTTGAAAGGTATGCTCATCTGCTTTCTAACAGCTTGTAACTGCAGCTATTAAGGCAAGCAGCATGAAATATATCAGGATGCTACTACTAGGGAACAATAATGAGAACACAAAATTGTATGTCATTTAATGACACTGTTTTGGCCATGCGTATTAAAAGAAAAAATTCCCATCATTACAGTGATTTTCTATACCTTGCTCATCTGCTTTCTAACAGCTTATAACTGCAGCTATTAAGGAATTCAGCATAAGATTTAGTAGGATGCTTCTGCTAGGCAGCAATGTTGAGAAAACTTTTAGTTATGTACTTACCATAACTTTAGATGTTTGGGATCCATCTCGCCTACATTCTGTACTGATGGGTTCGGCTCCGACTCGGCACGCTATGCTATAGAGCGAAGTCTCTTATTGGCTGAGCTATTGTATATCCCAGGATGCACCACCACTACTTCCCCAGATCTTGTTTGTCCGCACTCATACACACACACATAACTATTTATATAACATTACCAGATGTTTCAAGATGAAACGATAGTACTCGGACCATCCGGTCTCCTCTGATCTCCAAGGCAGGGGGAAGGAGGGTGGGTTATTAGGAATGTAGGCGAGATGGATCCCAAACATCTAAAGTTATGGTAAGTACATAACTAAAAGATGTTATGTGATCCTATCTCGCCTACATTCTGTACTGATGGGACAGCGTCCCTAGCACCTGATTCCTGAGTGGCTCACTGGAAAACACTCCTGAGAACTGTGGAACCAAATGAAGCTCGCCCCCGAGATGCCACATCCAATTTGTAGTGGGAAATGAAGGTGTGCAGAGAAGACCACGTAGCCGCAGCACAAATGTCGCTAATGGCAAGCTTAGAATGGAATGCTATTGAAGTAGCCATAGCTCTTGTAGAGTGAGCTTTGACAGAGGTTGTAAGCTCTTTATTAGAAGAGGAATAAGCCTGACTAATACAGTCCCTGATCCACTTGGCAATAGTGACCTTTTTGACGGTTTTGCCCAATTTATTGTCCGAAAAGGACACAAACAATTGATCTGTTTTCCGTGTTTGTTGGGTCCTATCTAAATAAAATCACAATTGCCTGTGAACATCCAATGTGTGGAAGATGTATTCTGCTTTGTTTGAGTACTTTAGGAAGAAAACTGGAATGACTGTTGCAGGCAAAAACTGGAACAAACTTTAGGGACAAAGGATGGGTTAGGCCTGAGGGATACTCTATCTTTGTGAAAAACCAGGTACGGTGGTTTGACAGACAGAGCTTGAAGCTCTGAAACCCTTCTGGCTGAAGTAATCGCGACCAGAAAGGCAGTTTTCCAAGAAAGAAATTTCAAATCACAGGTTGCTGCCGGTTCGAAGGGGGAAGAGGTTAAGGCACGTAATACCACATCGAGATCCCACGGAGGAGCAGGATGAGAAATCGGAGGTCGTAAAAGCGCAGCACCTTTGATGAAGGTTTTACACAATCTGTTGCTCATCAAAGGTGGGTTTATAGAATCATGAAAATTGGAAATAGCTGCCAATTGGACCTTGATGGTAGAGACTGAAGAACCTTGATTGAATAGGGAAGTTAGAAACTTCAGGACTTCTGACACCGGGACAGTGATGGGATCTAGACCCCGAAGTTGAGCCCAAATAGCAAATCTCTTTCATTTGCTAGTATACAATTTCCTAGTGGCAGACTTGTGGGCCGAGGATAAGATACGTATGACTTCCGGGTCTAAAGTATGATTTCTGACTATAGTCGGAAGAGGAGGAGCCAAGCTGTTAACTTCAAAGAGTGAAGGGACTGATGGAGTTGTCCCGACTGATGAATTAATAGGTCCGGGATCTGATCCAGGAACCATGGACTGTCCAGTGCATACTTCCGAAGATAGGGAAACCATACCCGACGAGGCCAGTAAGGGACAACTAAAATCATTTTGCTCCCTAAGTGAGTCGCCTTTTGGATCACTCTGGGAAGGAGAGGAACCGGAGGGAAGGTGTATAGCAAGCCGGTGGGCCAAGGATGGGCTAAGGCATCCATGGGAATCTCCCCTGGAGCTGGAGTGAGAGAGAAGAATTTTCTGCACTTCGCGTTCAGCGGGGTTGCGAAAAGGTCGCAACAAGGAGTTCCCCATCTGCTGACGATCTGAGTTGCCACTGCATCGTTCAGAGACCACTCATGAGGAGAGAGAATAGTTCTGCTTAGTCTGTCGGCTATCACGTTGGATCTCCCAGGGATATGAGTCGCTACCAGAAAACGTCTGGTCGCCACTGCCCATTCCCAGACTCTCATGGCCTCTCTGCAAAGGGGGTAGGATCTGGTCCCTCCCTGCTTGTTCAGATACCAAACTACTGACATGTTGTCGGACTGAATGGCAATTACGCCCTGAGGGAGGTAATCGTGGAGGGCTTGTAGAGATAGAAGCACCGCTCTCATTTCTAGAATGTTGATGTGAAGGAGACTCTCGTCGGAATGCCAATTGCCTTGGACTGACCTGCCCAGGTAATGCCCCCCCCCACACCGTCTGGGAGGCGTCCGTCATCAATGTGGCCGCAGGAGGAGGTGGAACGAAGGGTCGTCCCTGATCCAGATTGGAGGACACCAGCCACCAGCGAAGGTCCCGTTTGCAGGTTTCCGTGATCCGTATGAGGTGACTGAGAGGGAGATCCTGAAAGGACCACTGGGTTGATAGGAGCCACTGGAGAATTCTCATATGCAATCTTGCTAAGGGGACTAGGAGAACAGTGGCCGACATGGAGCCTAATAGCTGCAGGACCATCCTGGCTGGGGCTTTGGATTTGAGAAGCAAGGCTCGGACTTGAGCCTGTATAGTCTGTATCCTTTCTGTAGGAAGATAGACCCGCATTTGGTTTGAGTCTATCTCTACTCCGATGAACCTTATGCGCTGAGATGGCAGCAACACAGACTTTGGCCAATTGAAGGTGATTCCAAGGGAAGTGCCTAGTGATATGGTGGCTGCTAGGTTCTGTAATAGTAGACGCCTGGAGGTGGCAGTCAGGAGCCAGTCATCCAGATACGGAAACACCTGGAATCCTAGACTCCTCAGGTGAGCAGTCACGACCGCCAAACATTTGGTGAACACCCTGGGGGCTGTGGTGAGACCAAAGGGCAGTGCGCAGAACTGAAAATGACTGTCTCCCAGGCTGAAGCGCAAATGTCTCCTGGACGCCTGATCTATCAGGATGTGATAATAGGCGTCCTTGAGATCTATGGAGCACATCCAAACACCTTTCTCCAGCAGTGGGAGAATGGATTGTAAGGTGACCATTCGGAACTTGGACTTCTTGACTGAACGATTTAGGTTGCTGAGATCCAAAATGGGCCTCAAGTCGCCGGTCTTTTTTGGCACCAAAAAGAATCTTGAGTAAGTCCCTAATCCGATCTGGTCTGCGGGGACCGGTTGGATAACTCCTTTTTGAAGCAGCTTTGAGATTTCGAAGGCTGCGATTTCCCGTTGACTGGGTGGCGGGTCCGGGATTTTCCTGGACGGCGGAGGGGGGGTGTGAAAAGGGGATGGCGTAACCTCCGGCGATGATTCGAAGCACCCATCGGTCCTGAGTGATACCCTCCCAGGCTTTTAGGTGTCTCGAAAAACGACCCCCCGACTGGCTCCGGAGCTGCACAGTCGGGCAATCCTTCAGGGATTGCGGAAGGCTGAAGAGCCACGAAAGGACTCGCGGTCTCCAGTGTTGTGGGGGCCTCTGCCGCCTCTGGGACGGTGTCTTCCAGAAAAATTTCCCCCTCCTCTGCCTCTAGAAGGGGGATCGTCCTGCTGCGAGGGATAAGACTTCTGTGATTTACGGAACCACATTTTCCCTCCTCTTTTAGCCTTGGGGTAAGGCCGAAAGGGAGTGGAAAACCATGCCCCTACGGCAGTCAAAGTCTTACCTTCTTGCTCACAGCGGGTCAATGTGTCCTTTACCTTGGGTCCAAACAAAGAGGACCCATCAAAGAGAGCGTCGGCAAAGGAAGACTTAAAGGCTTCCGCAAAATGACACAGGCGGAGCTAGGCTTGCCTCCGTAGAGCAACACCCGTACCCACCGCTCTACTCGCCCCCTCGGCTGCATATGAAATGAGCCTCATGGACGAGTTTGATATCAATGACAGAGTAGCCAAATGAGAGCCAACCATCTGGGCCAGCTGCTCAGGTAGGTTACCCAAGAGGGTATCTGAAAGCTCCTTGATCAGATCCCTCTGAAATCTAGTAAAGTGCGTCAAATAGTTCAGGGACCTTAAGGTAAAGGCCGCTGAACTGAGGGTGCGCTTCCCATACCGGTCCATGCTCCTAGACTCCTTATTAGGAGGATGGACGGACGTTGAAGCCTCTGCTACATCTTGTTGGGTAGCAGATGCCACCACCAGGGCATCTACAGCCACACCTTTGGTCAGAAACTCCTTCTCTGGGGGTGCAGATAAGAATTTATTTGGGCGAGCCGGCACCGGTTCCACAGAGTCTGGATGCTCCCACACCCTTCGACAGATCAAATCTAGGAGCTCGTCGAAGGGCGGAGACACCCAGGAGGCGGAGGGCTGAGCCCCGAAGGCCTTGAGGAACACCGATTCATCAGTGGAAGGGGGTTTGGAATGCCAGCCGCCTCGTTGTTTGAGGGCTTCCAAGATGTCTGCAAAGGAGACATCATCTGAGGACGACTTAGGGGACCCCTCCGCATCATCAAGATCGGTGTCTGACGTGAGAGACTCATCGGGGGAGTCGACGTGCTTCCTCTTGCACAGTCTTTTCCTTGGGGGTTCCTCCAAAGAAGCTTCAGAGGGACCTCCAGGAGGGGGGGAAACCCCACTGGGGGTGACCTCAGGCCCCGGGGCTCCGCTGTCTAGCGACAGGGGGACTACAAAAGACCCAGTCTCCATGTGTAGGGAAGGTGCCGGTGAGACCGTGGAGGTAGCCAAAGAAGATTTGGCCAAAGCACTCCTCATGGCCCTGAAGACCGGACCGCCAGAGTCCTGGGAAGGTCCAACCCCCGGGGCCACAACAGTAGACGGCACCCCCACAGCCGACGCACCGAGAGGAAGACTCGGAACCGAAAACATCGGTCCCGAAGCGTCCCCTCCGGGGCCGACCGAGGAGGTCCGTGTACCGAACTCCGACTCGAGAGCCGGGGTTGGAGTAAGGGTCGGAGCCGACCCGAAAACCTCCATCGGCTCCACCAGCACCGGCTCCAACGGTGCCGAGGCTGTTGGAGGAGAAACCAGAACTACAGGGTGGGCCATCGGCTCCGAAGCCGAATGGGCTGGAGCTGAAACTAATTTCTGGAATACAGGAGACTGAAACAGTCTTTGGAGCCCCCTGTCAATGTCCAAATCCGACGGAAGAGGGCTTCAGCGCCGAAGGGGAAGAGTCTGAGCGAGTAACCCTCATCGGCTCCAAAATAAGTGGAGCCGATGAAGGTGACCCGCCTCTCAAAGCCCCAGCCATCGGCTCCGAAACCAGAGGAGTCGAGGCTGGAGGCATCGAGGCAGACCGTTCCACCCTCGGCTCCGAAGTCCGTGGAGCCGATGGAGAAGCCCGCCTAGATTTCTTAGTGGTCGGTTCCGACGGCCTGGTCGGAGCCGATGATTTCTTTTTCTTAGCTGGAGAGGAAGAGGAAGATAAGGCCTCTTCGAAGGAGGGTTTGATAAGCCCTTTTAAGATCAATTTATTCTTCCTCTCTTGGAGGACCCTAGAGGAAAAAGCGTGACACACGCTGCAAGACTCCTGAAGGTGTTTGGCGCCTACACAATACACGCATAAGGAGTGATCGTCCGTGATGGACATTTTGTAGTTGCATCTCGTGCATTTCTTAAATCCTGAGGGTCTATGCTCCTTAGACATAATGCTTGTAGACTACTCACTATATCAGAGAAAAACACAATGTATATAACTCAGCACTGATTTACACAACAATAAAAAACTTTTTTTTTTTTTTTTTTTTTTAAAAGAGGCGAAAGCCCAAGAAACTTAACAAATAACAAATACACCAAAAGGAGGGCCAAGAACCCTCTAACTAAAACAGGTACTTGACCTCTCTGAAACAACAAGAAGACTCACTAAAGAACGAGGGGAAGGCCCCTCTAACTTAAACGGAAACCTTTCCCTGTCCACTCACAAAAATTTACCACAAAATATACACAAAAACACACAAACACAACGATAGCTGTTAAAACAGCTTTTGGGTAAAGATTAAAGAATTTCCTGACAGAAAAACTCTCAGAAAAAAAGCACTTAGCTCAGCCAAGTTCGAGACCACGTCCTAGCTTGTAAGCGGCAAATGAGATCTGGGGAAGTAGTGGTGGTGCATCCTGGGATATACAATAGCTCAGCCAATAAGAGACTTCGCTCTGTAGCATAGCGTGCAGAGTCGGAGCCGAGGATCGGCTCCGAACCCATCAGTACAGAATGTAGGCGAGATAGGATCACATAACATCAAAAATTTGTGTCATTTAAATTAAAACAAACAAAAAAGTATATTAAAGGACAAAACTGAGGCTTCACACAGAAATGGACGGTAAAACTCAACTACTAGTCTATCAGTGTACAACCCAAGACTAGGAGCTTTTATATCTATTTACATATCTATATCTATCTATACAGCTGTCCTAGCATAGGTCAAATTTTACTCTAGTTGACTTCTGCATTGTCAACCTACTTTTGTCGGCATACACAGATGGTTGCCAGATGTGCATGACAGACAATCCCCAGGGTAGAGGGATATGCCCTTTTCACAGTAATTGTGCAATCTCAGAGTTAGTTTATATAATTAGAAAAGGGTGTAGGGATACAGGGAGGGTCCTCCCCCCCCACAAAAAAAAAATAATTTGCAGTGCACGTTCCAAGGATTAGCCTCTGACCATGCACTGTAGTGTCAATGTGTTTTTGTCATTAAGTATTTCAACGTTTCAGTGGCTCAACTAGAAGTAGACCCATATTACACACATATATATATATATATATATATATATATATATATATATATATATATATATATATATATATATATAAAATGTGTGTGTGTGTGTATGTACTCTTGTACTACAAAATGGACAGAGGCAGGTTCTACATGCACAAGTCCCCTCAAATTATCTATGGTATGATCTCAGTTATTCTCATTAGGGGTAACATATAGTTATCAACCATGGGATGGGTAAGGCCAATCTATAACCAAATAGGACTGGTTATTTTGAACACAAAAAGGGAAACTGGCTAGGCTTAAATGGCCTGCAGCAGCTAGCCTAGTATTCATCTATGAACCAATTAGTAGCTCCATTAATATAAGTGATACTGCTAGCTAGATATAGATAGATACAGATAATTATAGACATGGATTGGCTATTTGTATGTGTATATATATATATATATATATATATATATATATATATATATATATATATACACACACACACGCATATATATATATATATATATATATATGCACACATATGTCTATACATATTTATTTATTTATGTATATAGGTGTCATTTGACTGAAAAGTCAAAGGAATGAAAGTCAAAGTGCTGAAAACTGAAAATACTGTAAAGGAGAATTTGCCCTTTACCCACAGTTGTGTAATCCCAGGGTTAGTATATATAATTAACAGAGGGTATGTGTGTGTGTGTGTGTGTGTGTGTGTGTGGGGGGGGGTGGTAGGAAGGCTTGCATTAAAAATGTTTCAATATTTTGACTTGTAGATTTTTTGAGGTGTCCAATATTATGAATATAACCTATATATATAACGATATTTGATAGTTATATAGAAAGACTCAAATTTTATATCATGTTTTCACAATATGTTGCTATGTTTATAATGATTGCATATTTACATAAAAGACAAAGAAACAGATGTTGTCATTTTATATCATGTAATATATGATATCAGTACTTTATGAGAAGGACACGTCCTTAGTAATTCTTAATTGATAATATATACGGATTGCTCAGGCTGTCAATGAGTGTAGATTTAAAAGTCAACGTTTGTTTCTTATTATTAACAGTCTGAAATACATACAACTGGAGCCAAGCTAGTCATTCTACTGAACATTTATTACAGGTGCTTCTGGTACCTCTGCTTATGCCTTTTGAGGATGCATTTCAGTATGAAAGAAAATATCAACAGACTATGCTAATGACTGCAAACTGGGGGGGGGGCAGCTAACAAATCCAGTTCTAATACTTAAATTCACCAGCAAGGGCTGGTGTGTTAACAGATGCTTGGTGTGTTAATCATGGACTTCCCCGTAATGTCAAAACATGAAGCACAGTTTCCTTTAGTAAATCTAGCACTAGTAGTGCTGACCATTAACGATATTCCAGCTGACACAGTCATCAGGGACTTTGGCACCTCTCTTGATAACAGACTCTCCTTTGACCACCATATCCCTGTGGCAGTTAGGAACCCTTTCTACCTTCTACAAATTATCCATTGCAGTATCTCTTCAAGGCCCACAGAAACTAAAGTCCCATTTTATTCCTCCATTATTAAGACCCATGATTGTATATAATGCCCCCTTTGGCACGTGCTAAGTATCCTAACTAACTTGAGAAAGATACTTCAAGGTTTCCTCACTAAAAAGATGTTGGGTCTCAGTTGCCTTAGCTACTCCGACAGACTGAAATTCCTATCCTTCTACTCAGTACCATATAGACTCCTGAGTGCTGATCTCTGTTTAGTCCTGTGTGCAGTGAATGGCTCTGCACTCTTTGAAATCCTTCAGATAAACAGAATCAGAGGTAAAGCAAGCACTATCTCAAGACTTACACTTATACTACTACATTAACACTACCAGATGGCATCACAAGTACCTAACCAAATGTATTCGCCCTTCCTGGAATAGACTAACCTTACATATCAAGAGTATTTCCCTAACAAGCTTTATACCTACTCTGGATGACTGGATTGGCAATTAAAAATGTTCACATGACATACATCTATTTAAAGGGGGATGTTATTAGTTTCCCGTCAGTACTGCATGATATGACTGAGCTTCCTGATGGTTATCTTGGCCATAAGCTTAGCAAGAAACTATGAAACGTCAGGAAAAAGACTGCATTGTTTCTATACTTTCGGCCATGCAAAAAAATTGGTGTTTCTTCCAGTAATGTAAATATTTTAGCTAATATGTTGGTTAGAAGGGTAAATAAGCTAACCAATGTATTTCAGTTGTCTACTCTTAAATCATTATGTGGTGTTGAGTGATGGCTAGAACATTAATATGCTTAGAATGCAGAATTATATGTTCATTTACACAATTTTAACCTGCTGGAACACTGGCTGGATATTTCACTTAATATCTATGACTTTTGTGCACTTTGGAGTAGAAACTAAATTATTCTTTAAATCCTTTATCAACGTAATCATGCAACAAAAAGATACTCTATAGCATACACTGAACATCACACCTGAGTTTCATCTACTAAATCTTATTAGCATGTTTGCGGCAAGACAGGGGGCTGGTATCACATTTCTGTCCACTTGCTTGACTAAAACCTCTTCTTTAGTTACTCATTTTATGAAAAAAAAGATATGTCATTCCTATAACCATTGACATATGAATTTTATATCAGATACCATACTTTATTTTTATAATTACAGAACTGGTAACAAATAGCACACTGTAACGAAAAACAGATTCAGGTGACATGGAATAAAATATGTTAAACGAGTTTGAATTTTCATTAGTAAAATGGTAGTTCAGTTTTATACAGTTTCTGGCTTAAGAAGATTTGAACTGTGAGTCTGTATAACTGTATTTTGTGAGCAAATTGTTTTTTGTTTTTAGGTTGAAGTTGGGTGGTAAGAATGGGGGTAACTTCTTTTTTTAATTTCTATTTTGTTTCAGTTGCTATTATTTATTAAATGTTTTACAAATCATGACTGCATACACATGTCAATAGAAAAAAATAATTGAGAAAAAAAAGTGGCTATGAATCTATGGGAATGGACATTTAAATAAGTATCTTCGTTATGCTGACGTTTCCTGTTTTTTTTTTGTTTTTTTTTTTTTTTAAGGCACATGTACAGGCAAAACAACAGCTTGAACAGTTGGAGGATTCCATACAATAGATGGGAACAAGTGGACAAAGGTGAAATAATCATAAACTTAAAAAAAAAAAAAAGAGAGTTCCATGTCCCTTTAAACATTTTATACACATTCATCCAAGACTAGAGATGGGTCCATATAATGGACACGTCATATCTTCCATTGGTGCTATGACTTTTTTAGTGTCACTGAACACTAAAACATTAAAATGCTGCTAATTATAATTCATATTGGACTGCAATAGTACAATGCCTAAAACTGTCTTCCCCTTTTAGAGAAGAAAATGAGTAAGCAAAAATCTTCTGTACTCAAATAATGCATACTAAGGGAACTGCAACTAGAAAAACTAAAGTAGGAGATATTCAAACTAGTCTGGGAGATTAGCAGGAACTGGCAGGCATGTCATAATCTGTGTCAAAATGCATATGCACTTACCCTGTTCAGTTTACCTAGCGAGGAAATGAGATCAGCCCACTCACTTGAGGATTCAAAGTTTCTCAAAGCTTTCTCAATCACAGAGGCATAGTTTCGGTACCTATAATCGTTCAGTAGCCCCTGCTCCTCTGGGTCCATCTTACCTTATTCCAAGCAGCATGCTCAGCTGTGAATACTGAAAAAGATACAATGAAATGGATATCAGCAAACATGCAAAGTAGTTTTGTTTTTAAGATAATGGCAAGCTAACCACAAAAGACAAAGGAGCACATTCACGTCTAATTTCACCAACAATAAAATGAGTATGATGTTCCACTGAACAACGGTCAACAGATCTACCATTACACTGTTGCATTGCAAATACAATGCTACGAAGCAGATGAGTACCCCTTCATCTACAATACTGACCCTCCTCTATAATATATAGCAGAACTGAACCTTTTGCTCTGTTTTGACTGTCTGAAGCATCCATTTCCTCAGGCAGATTCCTTCACCACATACATACATTACTAATGAAGAGGAACTTTTTTTGCATTCTCTTCCTGTACTTCTCAGCCATATGTAACTGTACCATCTTACAATGTTTAGTAGTTCTTTTAGCTATTTGTTGGCTGGATATGTGGGCTGATCCAAGGACAAGTTCTAGCCACAACCCAAGCCAGAAGCATGAACAAGTATTAAAATAAATGCTAAAACAATTAAACATAATTGATAAATATGTAACAAGAACATGCTAATAATTCCTAAGCAGTACAACGGACAACAGCAATATCTAATACAGATGTACTAACATGGAGAAACAACTCAGTGAAGGAGGCCAACAATGGAAAGTAAGTACCTTAGGCAGTAGTCTTAGTATAAATATCTGATAAAGCATTAACAACGTCTCAATGGATCATTTAATTAACCACTTCTTCTATAGCAATATCTGCCAACTCAGCTGAGGTGATCTAGTGGCATAAAGGAAGTCAATTCAGGTCAGTTCTGATTTTTTAGGCCACCCGATTCCATGGCAACGGTCAGTTTTACTAGAAGCCTTTTCTGCAAAGACTAAACCAAAGACAGGGAGGGGGATGTAGTAATTTAAACACACTAGCCTGAAAGTCAAGAGTTGACAATAAAGGGGTTACTTGGGACGTGACAGTTTCTGAAGTAAAAGAATTGTGTTTCCATAGTATACATAGCACATTAAACCAACAAAAATTGGTCATATAGTCTGTGGGATATTGGTGTGATATGCAGATGTTGGGGTTGCACAAGGGAATGTGCACTCAAGACAGAGCATTAAAAAGTTTAATCTGACAGCTCCTCTGCTTACAACAATACTAAGTTTACTCTTGCTATAAAAAGCATCTTTGATTGGTTCAGCAACCTGTCTACATGATTTTCTGCTGTTTAAATGAGAGTGTCAGCTTCCCCTACATCTCTGCTGCTCTTTGATGGCTATGGAATAATTAAGCAGGTTAGGTTTTTTTCATAGGCCATCCCATGTTCACTCCCTGTAGCCCAACAATGAGAGAGTCCCCCCCCCCCAGGGATTTACCAGTAGCTTGTTAGAGTGCAACCAATGGCACAGGTCAGTGAATTACCTTTGTAGTCCCTTCCTCATCTCATTAACGTTTTTGGTTTCCTTTAGCAGGATCAGGATACCCACATACAGAGCGGTTCTCAAGCCTGGCAACTCTTGAGCCAAGTCATTAGTAAACAAGGAAAAACAAAGTATGGCCTAACAGTGAGCCACACTGAGTCTCAGGTAGAAAGATATTTAGTAACACAGCCCAGAATTACTTAAAATGTTTTATAGCTCAGTTATCAATTAATTTTACAGGTCCCACAGCAAAACCCTTTATTTAAGTTATGCAAAAAGCAGAGAATAACTAGCTGTCTTATGTCATCATCATCATCTTCTTTCGGCTGTTCCCGTTAGGGGTCGCCACAGCAGATCACCTGTTTCCACTTCTTCCTGTCCTCTGCATCTTGCTCTGTCACACCAACCACCTGCATGTCCTCTCTCACCACATCCATAAACCTTATCTTAGACCTTCCTCTTTTCCTGTTAACTGGTAGCTTCATCTTTAGCATCTTTTTCCCAATATACTCAGCATCTCTCCTCAGCACATGTCCAAACCAACGTAATCTCGCCTCTCTGGCTTTGGCTCCAAACCTTCCAACCTGGGCGGACCCTCTAATATACTTATTCCTAATCCTGTCCACCCTTGTCACACCCAGTGCAAATCTTAACATCTTTATCTCTGCCACATCCAGCTCAAACTCCTGCCTTTTTTGTCAATGCCACTGTCTCCACCCATATAACACAGCTGGTCTCACTACCCTTTTGTAGACCTTCCCTTTCACTCCTACAGGTACTAGTCTGTCACAAATCACTCCTGACACTCTTCTCCACCCACTCCATCCTGCCTGTACTCTCTTCTTCACCTCTCTTCCACACTCACCGTTACTCTGAACTACTGACCCCAAGTATTTAAACTCATCCACCTTCGCCACCTCTACTCCTTGCATCCTCACCATTCCTCTATCCTCCCTCTCATTCACACACATATATTCTGTCTTAGTCCTGCTGACCTATATTCCTCTTCTCTCTAGAGCATATCTCCATCTCTCCAGGGTCTCCTCCACCTGTTCCCTACTCTCACTACAGATTACAGTGTCATCTGCAAACATCATAGTCCACGGGGACTCCTGTCTGATCTCGTCTGTCAACCTGTCCATCGCCATTGCAAATAAGAAAGGGCTCAGAGCTGATCCTTGATGTAACCCCACCTCCACCTTAAACGCATCCATCACTCCCACAGCAGACCTCACTGCTGTCACACTACCTTCGTACATATCCTGTATCACTCTTACATACTTCTCTGACACTCTTGACTTCCTCATACAATACCACAACTCCTCTCTAGGCACCCTGTCATATGCTTTCTCTAAGTCTACAAAAACACAATGCAACTCCTTCTGACATTCTCTGTACATCTCCATCAACACTCTCAGAGCAAACATTGCATCTGTAGTGCTCTTTCCCAGCATGAAACCATACTGCTGATCACTAATCATCACGTCCCTTTTTAACCTAGCTTCCACTACTCTTTCCCATAACTTCATGCTGTGACTGATCAATTTAATCCATCTGTAGTTACTACAGCTCTGCACATCACCCTTATTCTTAAAAATCGGTAACAAAACACTTTTTCTCCATTCCTCAGGCATCCTCTCACTTTCCAAGATTTCATTAAAAACTCTGGTTAAACACTCCACTGCCATTTCACCTAAACATCTCCATGCTTCAACAGGTATGTCATCTGGGCCAACAGCCTTTCCATTCTTCATCCTCTTCATAGCTATCCTTACTTTCTCCTTGCTAATCCATTGTAATTCATGATTCACTATCCCTACATCATCCAACCTTCTCTCCCTCTCATTCTCTTCATTCATCAACCCCTCAAAGTACTCTTTCTATCTCCTCAACACACTCTCACCGCTTGTGAGTATGAGCTGTCTTATTTGCCCTTGGTAAATCCAAAAACAATGCCCCAGTTAATCATTGTCCAAGTACATAATATCTGTGACACAATATTTCTTTCAGCACCTGCAATGGTTCTGGGACAAAAGGCAATTTACTAACACGTTCCACCAGCTGACATTACACAATTTTCCCAATAATCTGTCTAAGGACTGAAGTTGTTCAGTTGGCTGGTAATCCTGAACCAAACTAGGAAAAATTACATTAGGTATGGTCTGTATGATGGCCTGTTTAAATAAGCGTGGGATGATGCCTGACAACAATGGACATACTTGCAAGAACTCTTTCGCAGTTTTAAGTACTGCTATCCGGAAAATGAAACTAGGCATTTAAGTGTAATGAACAAGGGGTATGTACATGTCTTGCCTTTGGTGGGAGCAGCAAATTTTAGGTACTTATACATTCTATCCCTACATTTACACTCATTTGGTTTAAAGATCAGAAAACTTTAAGGGTCATTATATTCATCTTAGAAGTACAGACTGACAGCCACTAACTGCTCCTCGCATGTTCTGTATACTAGTTTTGGGGAAAAAAGTGCATCTTTCTCTGTATTGTCTTTATCCACTTTATTTTCTTTACAGGAGAGCTCCAGATCTAGAAACACCATTCTATATATGGTCAAACTAGGTTAAGTACCCATATGTAAGAAATACTAACTTCTATAGTCAATATCCTTAATCCATATATTCTAGCTGGATTTTGCTTGCAGTTTTGAACCAGAGAATTGCAAACCATCAAAACAGTGTAAATTTGACTTTTTACAACTTTCTATTTTGCCCTTATCCTGAGGTGTGTAGTGACCCCCAGAGTATTTTTACAGAAATATATTATACAGTTATACATATACACACACACATACATGCACATATATGATATATGTACATACACTACAGAATTATGCATATGGGAAGGACCCTACACACGGGAAAATACTTAAAAATAGACATTCGCAATTTTGACAAGCTGTAATTCTCTGGTTTGTAACACTGACAATGCAATTCTAGCTTTCTTAAACATTGCAATAAAATTCAGTGCAGTGTCATGTTCAATGTAAGAACACAGAAATTATGCCTATAGTACTTCCTAATCTGTAAAGTTCTGTAGTAATAACAGCTTTTCAACCTCCATGCTCCTAAATGTTCATATGTCCCTTTAAGGCGGCTGAAAGAGTGCTGAAACACTTATTTATGGCCATCTTTGCTGACCTTCTGTGTAACTCACTATACTCCTATCATTATTTCCATTCTACTTTCATTTCTATGATGGCTGGCTTAATGTAAACTTAAGTTATCACCATCAGCAAATGGATCCTCCTACAAAGAAGAGATGCCTTAACAGCAGTTCATAATCCGCCCACTAGCAAAACTAATAGATGCTTGCAAACACTTTTATTCTACACCAGACAGTATTTTTTCCCCGCTATAACCTAAAGTCACACAAAAGTACAAAAATGCCATTAGGGAAAGTCAGTATGTTTTTATGCATATTCACTCTCAAAGCACCTGACACCAGCCCTAAGAAATCCCTTGTTCTAATAAGGTTGTCAGATTACAATCCTGGTACTGAAAATGTTAATCACATCCTTCACCTGGAAGGGGGCATTAAGCTAAATGCCACTCAGTCCTTTAAGCCCTGCAACTGGTCCTCCAAAGTGAAGTGTTGCTTGCTTGCATAACTGAGTGAACTAGCAGTGTAAATTGACAATATTACTATGCAGTCAACCATTTCCTTGTCTACTTTAACACATAAGAAAACACTGCCTCAACTAGCTTTCTCTATGTAAACATTAACAAGATAAATAAAAAAGATCCCACAACTGTTCAAAAACACCTTGGTTATGACTCTATCCAATATTCTAGATATGAATTTGGCAGGTGGCTAAGAGCTGGTTGTAAAATAAACTACTCATGTGACTTCCAGTTGGTTTCACAGAGTAGAGGGGGCTAGATCCCTGACTGTGACCCGGATGACTCACGATCAGTTAGTAGTACCAGCACTGGAGGGGCCACACTGGGACACAGGAATGAAATGTCTGAGCTAGAGAACCTCTCTCAGGGTGGGAGAGAAGTGAATGCCTTGGAATGCATGCACTGTTTGAGCTTCTCTGAAGAAAGTGTTTGCTTCTGGAGAGTGGCTGTGTCATCTGCAGGCTAATGTCACTCACAGAAATTAATGCCAGACCTACACAATGCCCACTGCAGTTTTACCTCAAAAGTATCAACATGGGCAAGCATGGGCAGTAAACATAGGGCCACAGAGAAAAAAAAACAGTACACCCCCCCCCCTTACAATATCAGCACTAGATAATCTCCCTGAAGGGAATGACTGGGTAAATGAAAAAAAAAATAGGGAAAGACTTGATTATCAGCACAAGGGGATCAAAAGCAAAACAGAAAAGTGACATCCATATATCTGAATTTGAATTATCAAAATACAAATGAAAATATCAAACTGCAAAAATACTAATGAAATATTTAGAAATCAGCTACGCAACTCCTGTACACAAAAGCTTCACCAACCCTTCTTCATTTACTACTGCACAGTAAATACACCAAGTCTGAGGTTGCACAACATTGGAGACAGAGGAAATAATTTCAAAATTTTTTGTTGATGATGTAAAGATATGCAAAAGGGTTGTTGGCCAAAATTTGCCGACAGGACAATAACAAGTCTTTAAAAACTGAAAGAATAGCCTACAACATGGCAACTTAAACAACAACTAAGCGTAGCACCTAAAAAAATGCTTTTGATCATATACTGATCTTTTATGCAGTACCACTTTTCAGACAACTATGTTTGTGAGTTAGTAGTCTGTTTCTATTCTTATGGGGAGGTACCAATTAGAAAGGAAACTTTTCTTGATTACCATACCAAATATATCCTTGAATTTCTGGAGTCCTTTATTTTCTTTGCAATGACTCTAAATATAATGCATACATCAAAGGGAAAAGAGGACACTCCCTGCCAGATTCCTCTGTTCAGACACAACATATCAGACAAGAACCATCCCACTTTAATTTTTCCCTCCGATCCCTTATACATCTTCCTAATTAACCTTATAGTATCAGAGATTGCCAATACTTACACTGCCTTGCTCATAAAATTCCAGCTTACTCTGTCAAATGCTTTCTTTGCATTAAGACTTACCAACAACAGATGTATTTTCTCCATCCATCCATCCATCCATCCATCCATCCATCATTACTCTATTAATGTTGTCAGATGTTTGCCTCCGTGCCATAATAGCACACTGATCCATATTTATCAAGTCTGGCAAATAGAATAGAATAGAAACAGACTACTAACTCACAAACATAGTTGTGGGTGGCGAAAGCCAAATACACTCTGGCTAGGCTTATAAATGCCCTAGGGCAGATAGTGTTCATAGGTTCATACTAGGCTATCTCATGGTTTAAAATTGAAATGGGCCTACAAGAAGCTGGGTCTGATGGGTCTTAAGCGACTTTAGGTATTACAGCCACCAAAGCTTTCTTCTGGGATGTTGGTGCTTCCACTCCTTTTAAAATACTGCTAAATGAAACCTTCCAGATCTTTATCACTTTCTTCCCTCCTAGCTTCCGAACTTCACAGGATTGCCATCTATTCCAAGAGACTTTCCTTCACATTGATTAGATGTCACCATTTTTATCTCATCTCTGCCTATTTTATCTGTTAATTGTTGAGCCTCATCTGCCTTTAATCTTGGCATACTCAAGTCTTCCATAAATATTTCCATTTGTGCTTTTTTCTTGATTTCCACATTCCCTTGCTTTATACAGATTTTTATAAGATGTCCAAAATATCTTTAATACCTCTACAGGATTTCTAGTTAATTTCGTGGCTCCCTAAGCTGGGTAATAACCCTTTCTACTTTGTATTGCGTAAGTTGTTGTGCTAAGAGTTTTTGTGCTCTTGCATTATCAAAAACAGTTGAATAACAGCAATATTTCTAAACTCATGCATAATATCCAGATATTCCCTTATTTTATCTTTAACACTATGCAGCTGCACCTCTTCTTGTTCTGCGAGTCACTTTATTCTACCCTATTTTTAAACTTTACATTCATTTTATCCCACTTATTAACTATAACGTCTAAGGAAATGTCTATCGTTCTTAATAACCCATGAATAAGTTCCTCTACCCATTCCTTAAATTTATCTCTTTTTAGCAGGTAAGTGGGGAAGTGCCAGTGTCTCATTTTAACTTCATTACCCTGGATTTTTATCTTACTTGTTATTGGTGCATGATCTGAAACAAACAGTTATTGGATACATGTTGAAGCTTTCAATTAAATGAGCATATTCATGTGAAATATAATTTCTGTCTGTCTAGCTCAGTTATTGTACCTTGGGGGATAACATGTAAATTCTGAGTTCCTACTACTGAATTCACATCATCCACATCAAATATTTCTTCATACATTTTTTGTTACATTTTCCTTTCTACGTTCCTCAGATAATGCAAATCTTCACTGTTGTAAATAAAATTCCAGTCCCCACCTATAAGTAATATTCCCTGCTGAAAGATGATTATTTCTCCAAATATTTTTGAAGCTCCATAAAAGCAATTATAGCTGAAATATAAATATATGCCAGCATTATCCTACTCCCTTGCCAGTAGCCTCTTTCTACCACAAATCTACTGCTATCATCTTTTTGTTTCTCTTCTATCACTACTGGACCTCTTCCAGCAATTAGTACAAGTACTCCTCTTTTCCATTGCCCCAATATTCTGCTGAATATCCATCCTGAAATAGTTTCTTTATCAAATTCACATGTTCACTTCTTTGCACTTTACATTTTTTAATATAATTAAATACTCTTCTTTGTCTATACCTGTAAGATCATTCAGATTACAAAATAATACATTTAGTGTAGCCATTATGCTAAAAAGTTCTTATTCCCACCCATTATATATGACAGCTTTTTTAACCATATCCAGCTTTTGTGTTACATGCACCCACTAATGTCTGGCAGGTTGATCCTTTATACAGTTGAATTCATGTCACATTTTACAATAATTTTTGTTTTAATGAAAACCAAACACACCCCAGGACACCTTCTTAACATATTAACATAAAAAATACAAAATTACAAACATCATCAAATAATTAAATTTAGCCTTCCTGATAGGTACAGTTGTCCCAAACTGACAGCTGCACTCCCAGGCTTTAATTAATCTCAAGTTATGATTATCCATGCAAACACACATATTATAGCTTACTCCTACTTACACTAATTACTGTCTGTTCTTTTCTTATTGTTATTCCCCTCCCAGATATGAAAAACATATTCTATACTTTCAGAAAACATTAACTGTTAAGACTTAAGAAAAACTGCACTATCTTTAAATAAAATTAAACTGTACACTGTTCTAGTAAATGCATTAAAGTATTGTGTTACCAGAAAAGCTGCTATGTCATATTCAGTTCTAATAATTTCATATTTTTACCAAGCTGCTTCTCTATGTAATATTTCACATTTCTATTACTAAACAATGTCCAGACCTCTCAATTTATTGCTTCACCTTTAGTCAGCTTGTTTCCATTGAAACAAAATAAAAATCTAGAGCTGCCCTGAGCTACATGTTTCTCAACTGGCACTAAACATTTACTTGCATAAAAAAGCTACTTATTGCAATTTGGTGTCATGTTTTTTTAATCTACACTTGAATTCAGCAAAGAAAATGTCATTAGATTAAGCCAAAGCAATTAATCCAGGCATTCACCCATGCAAAAGTAAAAGAAAACATTTCAGTTCTTCATATATTATAATCAGTGCACTTTTACACCCCATCCCCCAATCAAACAGCCCACGATTACAACCTATTGACTTAAAAGTGCTTTTGTCCAGCCTTTATTTTCTTTTTATATTGTAATGCCTAAATTTCTTACAACTAAAAAATAAAAAAAAAAAACTGTTTACTTTAGTATCTTTATCACATGCAAGTCTCTGAAAATGCGTTACTATACAACATGCAATTTACATAATATGTATTTTACAAATACTATCATGAACAAAAATTGTTTTACTTACAGTTACTTTTTCCCATTTTTCCCTTTTAGTTCCTTCCAAATATTAATGGCATAAAGTTGAGCATACACCTGTCAGGTTCCCCAAGGTTAACAAAGTCAACAAAAACAAATCATTCTTAGCCACTTTTTTGCAAAGTCATATTTCACAGATATGATTGATGCTTTATAGTCTCACATTCACTAATTTCAGTCTCGGTGGTCTTTCTGTTCATCTCCATCTTCCAAACTGACTCCAGTTCAAGTCCAAGGTACTCCTGATTCTTCTAGTCAACTCATGCTTTTTTTCTGTCTCAAGCATTTTCCTTTGGAGCACTGGAAAAGGTTTCATTGGCAAAGTCTCTCTATGAGCCTTACTATCAGAAGTATGAGAATCAGAGAGCTCCCTTCTGTTTGATGACCCCCCCCCCCCCTTGGAGAAACGTTTGTATTCCTCCCTTAGCCTGTTTTGCATTAAAAAAATATATTGATCTTCAGGGGAAAATATTCTGAGTACAGCTGGACAGAGCGGCTTGAATCTCACACCTACCTCTCGATATTCCCTATTTGGGATAAATGTGCTTCTTTTCAGCTTGGAGTACAGTGAATTATCATTTTCCACAAACACTCTACTGTCTCCACTTTTTTAGGATCAACTCATGGTATGGCTGTATCTTTACTATTGCAGGTCTTGGCAGGTTTAGAGCATACACACAATGTGCCTTTTCAATTAACAAATCCTGCTGTAGAATACCAGTCCAGTTACTTATTTGTGCTTTCATAAAATTAATACAAGTTTGTTCCTTCCAGTTTGCTCTGTCATCTAATGCTAACATTTTTGAAACAGCTCTTGTTGAGCAGTCTTATACTCAGCCCGCCTTTTCTTCATTTCAACCTGTGATTTTTCCAGATGTATCAATTCATCGGAATAGGTGTTTAAAGGTTCTTCCATTTTTTTCCAGCTGTTTGGCATTTGAGTCGATATAATCCTTCAATGTTTCACTTACTTCAAGCAATTCTGAGCACATGCGAGTTATTTTATTTCCACTAAATTACTGGAAGTCTCTTGTACCAAAGCTGGAGCTTAAACTGCTTTTTGCTCAACAACTGCAGGATTCTTCCCAGTCAGTGTTTTGTCTTCACCCTCTTCTAGGTGATTTTCTTTCAGATTCTCTAAGTTTCATCTTTGCTGGCTTCCAGGCAATGTACTTACTAGCTAGTAACTAAATTTTACTAAAATAGGCAGAATTACTGGCTTATCTATTAGCTTTTTTTCACACTGGGAGAGCTGAAATTAAGCTGTTGATCAGTGTGCAGTCATCTTGGAAAGCCCATTGTTTGGCACTGTTATACCTTTCCTTCTCTCAGCTGACACAAAAATACATACACTACATAGACAGTTTCTTTAAGAATTTATGTAAACAGTCTGACAGCACTTTTTCACTACCTCCTTTGATTTTTTTGAGATTGTCAAGTTCCTAAGCTGACATGATTATTTCCTTGTTTCACAAAGAAACAGTGATCAAATTATTTGATTTAGTTAACTCTATAAACATTTTAATTGCAGGTACCCCTTTCTCACACTCAAATTCTTTCAGCAATCAGTGTTAAATTTCTGTCACTCAGGAATGTGGTGCCCACTCATGTGTTAATAATGGCATGATAATTTGATATAGTGGACTACAAGATGTACTAGATGCTATGACATATCCAAAAGGAAATAATGCAAGATTTAACAGAATACCAAATGAGTGCGCAAGAAGCCAGGAAATGAAGAAATATGATCATCATGCTGTCTTTATTTGCAGCTAAGAGTCATATTAAAACTCACTTTGTCATGAGCAAACTTATCTACAGGTTGTTGCCATTTAAATGTAATGCAAAATTACAAAATAATTCATATTGGAAGCAAAAACTTACAAAACACGCTCACATCTGAAGAAAAAGGTGTTCTAAATGCATAAAAAGGCATAGAGAAAAAATGCATCAGATGACCTAAAGGTGGCTCTATCACCAATCTCCCTTTTAGCATCCCATCCCATGAGCAGAAAGCAACCATCAACCTCAACCAGCCTGTGAACTTTGTCTAATAACCTTCCATCTCACGGAATCACAGCTTAACACCAACTATCAATAACAAGTACAAATAATTTTCCCTCATTTCTGTGAATGGCTGGGTGTCTCAGACACAATGCAAAACAGGTGATGTTCATACTGAATACAGTAAACAAGATTAAATAACAAAATGTTCTTTTTAAGAATAATTACAAAGAATAACGAAGGGAATGGATGTTTGTTAAACTAGCAAAATATGATTTTATGATGGTTTTAAGCTGAATCTAAAATGACAACCATCTCAGAAAGTTAGCATTTAGTCCGGGTAACATATATCCATATTCATACATTCTAACTGTCTCAGGGTTTAAGGTATCAAAATAATGTATTTGCATTTGTATTTTGCCGTATTATACTATATTAGTTTTTAGTTTTATTTGTATAGATAGTATTATTAATGACTTCATATATTATAGTGTATTAGTCTGATAGTGGAGCTTTTCTCCTCGGGCCTCTGCTGAAAATGGACATGTATCCAGCCAGACTAGCCCGGTTAACAAATGTAAAATAAAATAAATAAATAAAATTGATGTCTGAGCTGCAGATCTGAGGATTTTTTTTTTCACAGTAAGATTTTTTCCCCACATTATTTTAAAGTCTTTATCAATCAGCCAATAGACAGAGATGGGTATGAAAGTGGTGTATAACATATTATACAACGTCTCCCTATTAATATTCGAAAACGTGCACTCTGATTGGCTAGCCCAACCAACATACCAGTTATAAATTCCACAATATACCAATGGAAAAAGGTCCGGTCGCCCGGACTTTTTTCTGTTGGTATAAACTGCCCCAAAACAATAAAAAAAAAAAAAGAGAGAGAGAGAGAGAAAACGGAGCAATGGAGACTTTATTTTCTCTGTTGCTTCTGTTTCAAAGCATTGATGTACTGGGTATGCATGGGAATGTAACTCCCACACGCATGTGCAGTACATCAAAATGCAGAAGCAGCATACCACAACCGGCAGAAGAACAGCAATCCACCGTTATACAAAGACATTATTTAAGAAAAGCAGTTTTTTCTTAAATAATGTCATTGTATAATAGTAATAACTGGCTCCGTGGTTGTGGTATATTGAAGATTTACCCACAGTTACGTTTGTTTAATCACTCGGGCTTCGCCCTGGTGATTAAACCAAACCAACCGTGGGTAAATCTTCAACATACCACACCACGTCGTCAGTTATTGCTTAACTAACTCCTGATAAACGGTCCTTCTTAGCGGAAAAGCTTGTGAAATGCTAAACTTATGCTGACCCAATAAAGGTATAATATCACTCATTGTTCAGATGTTTTCTGTTAGTGACCCAGCACAACTTCACAACAAGAAACTAAACGAATACTACTTTTTTTTTAATGGCAACAGAGTAATAAGAATGTTCTTAAATGAGTGAATAAAATGTAATGCTATTTTCTTATCTTTAGCACTGTCACAGCAGTACCAACTTCCAGTAAGTAAATAAAGTTAAGGTCATAATAAAGTTTGAGATTAAAAACTTGGGCTGTTCCTTGCTCCCTCCCAAGGTAAACACCTGACAAGCTTAGACAGCCCAACTGTTTGGCCTTATCTGTAACCAGGAAGTCCCATTAGGCATTTTATATTCCTTTAAGTAACAGACTCAGGAGCACAAGTAGATTTAGTGACTTGCTCATAACCATGTAGTGTGTGTGTGTGTGTGTGTGTGTGTGTGTGTGTGTGTGTGTGTGTGTGTGTGTGTGTGTGTGTGTGTGCGTGTACACTGTGGTTTCTAGCTACACCATTACCTAATGTGCTATTTTATTACCGTGTTACATAGTTTACTGAATAGCTTTCTTCTCTACATAGAAGCATCTAGAAATCTGAGTTATACTCACTTGTGGTAAGAACAAGAAAAAAACAGAAATCGTGATATACTTAACACAATTAATACTGAGAGAGGAATAACTTCATATTGTATACTTTGAATCAGAAGACAGTGTGCATTAGAGCTTTGTATGTTTTTATTTGGTTTATACCAGCACTGTACTCTTGACAAAAAAAACATTTGAGCAACACATGAATAATTAAATAATAATTCTGTAGGAGTCTCTGACCTCATACCTACTCTGTCCAGTCTCAGAACAGTTAATGTTAATTCTATACTTTATGAATAACAAAACTTGGCAGTTTCTGTGGGGGCCACGGCTACACTACTACTGCTTTTGGCCAGGGGCATTCCAGTCAGTTAATACCACTTACACAAGCATGTTCATTGTATACAGCAAGGTATAGATAACTGGGATTCAGAATAAGATACAAGGAATAATATTAAAATATATGTGATCTTAAAAATTTTCATCTCAACAAATCTGAATTCATCCACAAAAGAAGTTCTACAAGATGAGCTTCACCAACAATTACAACTGCTTGTACTATATATATATATATATATATATATATATATATATATATATATATATATATATACATATATACATACACACACACACACACACGCTTGTGTAAATATATACATGTACACACACACGTGTGTAAATATATAAAACACGCACACACATTTAATTTATTTATTTATTTATATAGTAGAGCTTAGTGGTAATAATTGACACAGTGACAAGATTTACAAAGAAACTAAAAACTAAAAAAGTAATACTCCTGTAGAAATGCCCAGAGTACTTTTGAGGCAAAGACAAGGATGTGTTTTTACAATATTACATAAGGAACAAGTCTATTCAAAAAGTCTAACATTAACTCATCTTATTTCAGAAAAAAACTGTATTATTCCTTGATTTCAAAAATTGAATTTGTATGCCCTGAGCTAGAAACAGAATGGTCAGCTCAAATAGAGCCGTTTTCACAGAAGGTAACCCAGTCTGCATGTTATCACACGCTAAGGCAAGAAGTAACATGTAACTGTAATAGTTTCTGTAATTATGTGGAGATTTACTTTCTTCCAGAATATGAAAACTAGCCATTACAGTAGCATTTACAGTATCTATCAATGTATCAGTTCTTCTAAGTACTACTGCAAATGGCATACCTACTATCCCTTACTATAAATAGTACATATTAACTACTCCTTTCTATATTTCTTTACTGTAAATATCTACGGAAGTTTGTTGTTATAGATTTATCAAACACTGGAATAGGTTCATAGGTTGGTACTAGGATATCAGCCCTAGGGCCTATACAAGCCTAGCCATAACAATTCCCTGGCTATTTCTTCCCACACTATTTACTTCCCTGGACCCCTGTCTAGCAGGGTGACTGACGTGATCCCTGGGGTGAATTTCCTTTCTCCCATCCAATCATCAAGGTTCCTTTTGAAGCCGGCCAAAGAGGTGTTCTGCTTGACATGTATGGGCAGTCTATTCCAGAGTCTGGGGAGTCTCTGAGTCAGGAACCTATTCCTCCAGCATGCTTTGTTTACTGTGATGACAAGGTTTGGATCCCTGGAGTGTGTGGCTCTGAGCGATTGGGTTTTCTTCAAGTGTAGCATGTCCAACAGCTCTGATTTTGACATGGCCTTGTATGTTAAGCAGAGATCGCCTCGGAGTACACGATATGCGACAGAGTATTTTAAGGCGGTCAGCATAGGGCATCTGCTTTAGGCCTGTGATTCTTTTAGTGAGGTATTTCTGTGGCCTTTCCAGTTGTTGCAGATGTCTTGAGAAGTACATACCAAATGGAGCGTTGTTTTCTATAATGGGTCTAATGAGGGATGAATACAGTGGGACAATGACCTCCTTTTTTTTCTGGATGAAAAGCCCTTAGTGATGAGGTGTGCTGCATAGAAGGATTTCCTGACTGTTGTGGCAATGTGGTTATTGAAGGTGAGACCACTGTCCACCTGTGTCCCTAAGTCTCTTATCACACTTTCGGTGTTTAGTGTACTGCCACCTATGTGGTAATTCATGGGTACATGTTTTTCCCCAAAGGGGATAACTTTTAGTTATGTACTTACCATAACTTTAGATGTTTGGGATCCATCTCGCCTACATTCTGTACTGATGGGCTCGGAGCCGATCCCTCGGCTCCGACTCGGCACGCTATGCTATAGAGCGAGGCCTCTTATTGGCTGAGCTATTTCTTATCCCAGGATGCACCACCACTAATCCCCCAGATCTTGTTTGTCCGCATTCATGCACACATGCACAACTTGTTTATATAACATTGTTAGATGTTTCAAGATGAAACAACAGGATTCGGACCTTCTGATCTCCTCTGATCTCCAAGGAAGGGGGAAGGAGGGTGGGTTATTAGGAATGTAAGCGAGATGGATCCCAAACATCTAAAGTTATGGTAAGTACATAACTAAAAGATGTTATGTGATCCTATCTCGCCTACATTCTGTACTGATGGGACAGCGTCCCTAGCACCTAAATCCTGGGTGGCTCATTGGAAAACACTCCTGAGCACTGTGGAACCAAATGAAGCTCGTCCTCTAGATGCCACATCCAATTTGTAGTGGGAAATGAAAGTGTGCGGGGAAGACCATGTAGCTGCAGCACAAATGTCACTAATGGCAAGCTTAGAATGAAATGCTATCGAAGTAGCCATAGCCCTTGTAGAATGAGCTTTGACAGAGGTGGTAAGCTCTTTGTTAGAATAGGAATAAGCTTGAGTAATACAGTCCCTGATCCATTTGGCAATAGTGACCTTTGTGACAGCTTTGCCCAATTTATTGTCTGCAAAGGATACAAACAACTGATCTGTTTTCCTTGTTTGTTTGGTCCTGTCTAAATAAAAACGCAACTGCCTGTGGACATCTAGTGTGTGGAATATGAATTCCGCTTTGTTAGAATATTTTGGAAAAAAGACTGGAAGTTCTAACGATTGTTGTAAGCAGAAACTGGAACAAACTTTAGGGACAAAGGAAGGATTTGGCCTGAGAGATACTCTGTCTTTGTGGAAAACCAAGTACGGGAGTTTTACTGACAAAGCTTGAAGCTCTGAAACTCTTCTGGCAGAAGTAATCGCCACCAGAAAAGCAATCTTCCATGATAGAAACTTTAGATCACATGTAGCCGCCGGTTCAAAGGGGAAGGAAGTCAAGGCGCGTAACACCACATCGAGATCCCATGGAGGTGCAGGATGAGAAATCGGAGGTCTTAACAGAGCAGCACCTTTCAAGAAGGTCTTACACAATCTGTTGCTCATTAAAGGTGGGTTTATGGATTCGTGAAAATTGGAAATCGCTGCCAATTGGACCTTGATGGTAGAGACTGAAGAGCCTTGATTGAAAAGAGAAGTTAAAAATTTTAGTACTTCTGCCATGGGAATAGAGATGGGGTCCAAGCCCCGGAGTTGAGCCCAAATAGCAAATCTTTTCCATTTGCTAGAATACAGTTTCTTTGTAGCAGACTTATGGGCCGAAGATAATATGTGTACAACCTCTGGATCCAATGTATGACTCCTGACTATAGTCGGAAGAGGAGGAGCCAAGCAGTCAATTTTAAGGTGTGCAGGGACTGGTGGAATAGTCCCGACTGATGAACCAAAAGGTCTGGGATCTGATCCAGGAACCATGGACCTTCCAGAGCATATTTCCGAAGGTAGGGAAACCATACTTGACGAGGCCAGTAAGGAGCAACTAAGATCATTTTGCTCCCCAAGAGAGATGCCTTTTGGATCACCCTGGGAAGGAGAGGAACTGGAGGGAAGGCATAAAGCAAGCCGGTGGGCCAAGGACGGACTAGTGCGTCCATGGGGCTCTTCCCCGGAGCCGGGGTTAGAGAGAAGAATTCTTTGCACTTCGCATTTAGAGGAGTCGCGAAGAGGTCGCAACACGGAACTCCCCATTTGCTGAAAATCTGACTTGCAACTGTCATGTTCAGAGACCATTCGTGAGGAGAGAGGATGGTTCTGCTCAGTCTGTCAGCTATCACATTGGATTTGCCCGGTATATGAGTAGCCACTAGAAAGCGTTTGGTCGAGACTGCCCATTCCCAAACTCTCATGGCTTCTCTGCAAAGAGGATAGGATCTGGTCCCTCCCTGTTTGTTCAGGTACCAGACAACTGACATGTTGTCTGAGTGAACGGCAATTACGCCCTGAGGGAGATAATCGTGAAGAGCTTGAAGGGACAGAAGTACTGCCCTCATTTCTAGGATGTTGATATGAAGTAGGGTCTCTTCCGAGTGCCATTTGCCTTGGACTGACCTGCCCAGGGAATGCCCCCCCCACCCCATCTGGGAGGTGTCCGTGGTCAAAGTGGCCGCAGGAGGAGGTGGAACAAAGGGTCGTCCCTGATCCAAATTGGAGGGCACTAGCCACCAGCGAAGGTCCCGTTTGCATGTTTCCGTGATCCATATGAGGTGACTGAGAGGGAGTTCCTGAAAGGACTACTGAGCTGAAAGAAGCCACTGGAGAATTCTCATGTGCAACCTTGCCAAGGGGACTAGAAGAACCGTGGCGGACATGGATCCCAATAGCTGCAGGACCATCCTGGCTGGGGCTTTGGACCTGGGAAGTAAGGCTCGAACTCGAGTCTGTATGGTTTGTATTCTGTCTGTAGGTAGATAGACCCGCATTCGGTTTGAGTCTATCTCTACCCCTATGAATCTTATTCGTTGAGATGGCAGCAACACAGACTTTGGCCAATTGAAGGTGATTCCAAGGGAACTGCCCAGTGATATAGTGGCTTGAAGGCTCCACAGTAGTAGATGCTTGGAGGTGGCAGTTAGGAGCCAGTCGTCTAGATACGGAAACACCTGGAATCCTAGACTTCTCAGGTGAGCAGTCACGACTGCCAAGCACTTGGTGAACACCCTGGGGGCTGTGGTGAGACCAAAGGGCAGCGTGCGGAACTGAAAATGACTGCCTCCTAGGCTGAAGCGCAGATGTCTCCTGGATGCTTGATGTACCATGATATGGTAATAAGCGTCCTTGAGATCTATGGAGCACATCCAAACACCTTTCTCCAGCAATGGGAGAATGGTTTGTAGGGTGACCATTCGGAACTTGGACTTTCTGACTGAACGGTTTAGAATGCTGAGGTCCAAAATGGGCCTCAAGTCCCCGGTCTTTTTTGGCACCAAAAAGAATCTTGAGTAAGTCCCTAATCCGATCTGGTCTGCGGGGACCGGTTGGATGACTCCTTTTTGCAGCAGCTTTGAAACTTCTGAGGCTGCAGTATCCCGTTGACTGGGTGGCGGGTCTGGGATTTTTTTGGACTGAGGTGGGGGATGAGAGAATGGGATGGTGTAACCTCCGGCGATAATTCGAAGCACCCATCGGTCCTGAGTGATACCTTCCCAGGCTTTTAGGTGCTTCGAGAAACGACCCCCGACTGGCTCCGGAGCTGCACAGTCGGGCAATCCCTCAGGGACTGTGAAAGGCTGAAGAGCCACGAAAGGACTCGCGGTCTCCAGTGTTGCGAGGGCCTCTGCCGCCTCTGGGACGGCGCCTTCCGGAAGAATTTCCCCCTCCCCTGCCTCTGGAAGAGGAATCCTCCTGCTGAGAGGGGTAAGGCTTCTGAGATCTACGGAACCACATTTTCCCTCCTCTTTTAGCCTTGGGATAAGGCCGAAAGGGAGTGGAAAATCGTGCCCCTACGGCAGTCAGAGTCTTACCCTCCTGTTCGCAGCGGGTCAGTGTGTCCTTTACCTTGGGTCCAAACAGGGAGGACCCATCAAAGGGGGCATCGGCAAAGGAAGACTTAAAGGCCTCCGCGAAATGACACAGGCGGAGCCAGGCTTGTCTCCGTAGAGCAATGCCTGTACCCGCCGCTCTACTTGCCCCTTCGGCCGCATAAGAAATGAGCCTCATGGACGAGTTTGAAATGGACGACAATGTAGCCAGCTGAGAGCCAACCGTCTGGGCCAGCTCCTCAGGCAGGTTACCCAAGAGGGTATCGGATAGTTCTTTAATCAGATCCCTCTGAAATCTAGTAAAGTGCGTAAGGTAGTTCAAGGACCTTAATGTAGAGCAACACCTGTACCCGCCGCTCTACTCGCCCCCTCGGCTGCATATGAAATGAGCCTCATGGACGAGTTTAATATCAATGACAGAGTAGCCAACTGAGAGCCAACCGTCTGGGCCAGCTGCTCAGGTAGGTTACCCAAGAGGGTATCTGAAAGCTCCTTGATCAGATCCCTCTGAAATCTAGTAAAGTGCGTCAAATAGTTCAGGGACCTTAAGGTAAAGGCTGCTGAACTCAGGGTGCGTTTTCCGTACCGATCCATGCTCCTAGACTCCTTATTAGGAGGATGGACGGACGTCGAAGCCTCTGCTACATCTTGCAGGGTAGCAGATGCCACCACCAAAGCATCTACAGCCACACCTTTAGTTAGAAACTCTTTTTCAGGGGGTGCCGAGAGGAACTTATTCGGACGAGCAGGCACCGGTTCCACAGAGTCTGGGTGTTCCCACGCCCTTCGACAGTTCAAATCCAAGAGCTCATCGAAGGGTGGAGACACCCAGGAGGCGGAGGGCTGAGCCCCGAAGGCCTTCAGGAACACCGACTCATCAGCAGAAGGAGGTTTGGATTGCCAGCCGCCTCGTTGTTTCAGGGCTTCCAGGATGTCTGCAAAGGAGACATCATCCGAGGATGACTTAGGGGACCCCTCTGCATCATCGAGATCAGTGTCTGATGTAAGAGACTCATCAGGGGAGTCAACGTGCTTCCTCTTGCACAATCTCTTCCTGGGGGGGGTTCTTCCGAAGATGCTTCAGAAGGACCTCCAGGAGGGGGAGAAACCCCAGTGGGGGTAACCTCAGGCCCCGGGGCTCCGCTGTCTAAGGACAGGGGGACTGCCAAAGACCCAGTCTCGGTATGCAGGGAAGGAGCTGGGGAGACCGTGGAGGTAGCCAAGGAAGATTTGGCTAATGCACTCCTCATAGCCCTGAAGGCGGGACCACCAGAATCCTGGGAGGGTCCCACCTCCGTGGCCACGACAGTGGACGGCACTCCCACCGCCGACACACCAAGAGGGAGACTTGGGACCGAAAACATCAATCCCGAAGCATCCCCCCCAGGGCCGACGGAAGAAGTCCGTGTACTGAACTCCGACCCAAGAGCCGGAGTTGGAGTAAGGGTCGGGCCCGACCCTAAAACCTCCACCGGTTCCACCAGCACCGGCTCCAACGGTGCCGAGGCTGTTGGAGGAGGAACCATAGTAGGGAAGTGGACCATCGGCTCTGAAGCCGAATGGGCTGGAGCCAAAACTAGCTTTTGGAACACTGGAGACTGGAAGAGTCTTAGGAGCACCCTGTCGATGTCCGAATCAGACATCTTGGATGATCTGGAGGATACCGATCGGGTCCAAACCGATTTCTCCATCGGCTCCAAAGGACTCAGGGACCGGCTCCGAATGGATTCTACCACTATCGGATCCGAGGGAGATCTCAAGGCAATTTCCCTCGGTGCCGATAAGGACTTCGGCTCCGAAGGGGAAGAGTCTGAGCCGGTAACCCTCATCGGCTCCAATATCAGTGGAGCCGATGAAGGTGACCCGCCTCTCGATGCCCCAGTCCTCGGCTCCGAAACCAGAGGGGTCGAGGCTGGAGGCATCGAGGCAGACCGTTCCGCCCTCGGCTCCGAAGTCCGTGGAGCCGATGGAGAAGTCTGCCTAGGGTTTTGGCAGTCGGTTCCGACAGACTTGTCGGAGCCGACGCTTTCTTTTTTGAAGGAGAGGGAGACGAAGATAAAGCCTCCTCGAAGGATGGCTTGATTAATCCCTTAAGGATTAATTTGTTTTTCCTCTCCTGGAGGACTCTTGATGAGAAGGCGTGACACACGCTAAATGATTCTTGTAGGTGCTTGGCGCCTAAACAGTAAACGCACGAGGAGTGGTCCATTATGGACATCTTGAAACCACACCTCGTGCATTTTTTAAACCCGGAGGGTTTATGTTCTTTAGACATGACTTAGAGAACAACAGAGTTATCCCAACGCACACAAAAAAAATATTAGTTTAGAAGTTCACAAAATATAAAGATTTTTTTTTTTTTTACACAAACAAGTGCACAAGAAAAACACAGAAAGAGAGGGTCAAGACCCTCTAACTAAAACGGGTACTTGACCCACTAATAAAAGCTACAAATAGCGCTAGAATAGCAAAAGGGGAAGGCCCCTCTAACTAAAACGGAAACCTTCCCTTAACTAAATTAACAACTTTCACAACAGAATCAGCAAAAACACACACGTATCACAATAATAGCTGTTAAAACAGCTTTTGGGTTGAAAACTAGGAAATTCCTGACAGGAAAAGTCTAAATAAATAGTACTTAGCCCAGCCAAGTTGAGACCACGTCTTAGCTTGTAAGCGGCAAACGAGATCTGGGGGATTAGTGGTGGTGCATCCTGGGATAAGAAATAGCTCAGCCAATAAGAGGCCTCGCTCTATGGCATAGCGTGCCGAGTCGGAGCCGAGGGATCGGCTCCGAGCCCATCAGTACAGAATGTAGGCGAGATAGGATCACATAACATCTATACATTTCTTAGCATTGAGCTTGAGCCCATGGCTCTGGCACTAAGCATCTGTTTCTGTAAGGCCCTTTTGTAGAGTATCGACATAATTTGGAGATTCAATAATGGCTCCCAGTTTGCAGTCATCTGTGAACTTTGTTAGCCAGAGTACCTTAGTGTTGGCCTGTACTTAAGAGAAGTAAATGCCAAACAAGAGAGGTCCCAGGACTGAACCCTAAGGTACTCCACTTGTCACTTGTCTGGAGCTGGATTTGGTGTCAGCTACTTTTACAGTGTGGGTTCTGTCAGTAAGCCAGTTGGCAACCCATCAAGTGACATAGGGATTAATGCCCAGCTTAGTAAGTTTATCTATGATTCCAGAGTAGGGGATGGTGTCAAAGGCCTTGGCGAGGTCCAGACAGGCTGTGTGGACTGCCTTACCTTCATCCACGGCTCTGGAGACTGATTCGAAGAAGTGAATCAGGTTCAGGAGACAAGATTGGCCCTTCACGAACCCAAACTGGGTGGGGTCCAGTGTTTTAAGGTTGCCAATGTCTTTGTTTATAAGTTCCATGGCCTTGCAGATCAGGCTCGTCAGACTGATGGGGCGGTAGTTTCCAGGATCCAAGGTGGATCCCCCCTTGTGGAGTGGGATAACTGTAGCTGTGCGCCACTCAGTGGGCATGAAGCCTGAGGTGAGGGTATGATTAAACATGACACTTAGGTGAGGTGCCAGTTCATTTTGTAGTTCATGTAGTACACAGCCCGGGATGTCATCTGGTCCAATGGATGCTGTATTCTTAGCTTTGAAGAGTGCATTTTTTACCTGTCTGGCCCTTATTACCGGAATTTGGCAATCTTCCGGTATTGAGATGGACCATTTAGGGGGTGAGAGGGGGGTGAAGTTGGCAATGAATCGATCTGCCAGGATATTGGCAATATCCTTGGGATCAGTATATTTAATGCCATTCTGTTGTAACTCAGACCAGATCTGAGCATTGCCATTTAGATTCTTGACATAGTTATAGAATGCCTTGTGGCTGTCTTTGGAATCTTTGGCAATTTTATTTTCGTAACTAGCTTTGGAGGATTTTATGAGGGATGCAGAAATAATTAGCTAACCATAAGTTAAAACAACAAGATACTAAATATTACAGAACCTGATGTGTACTAGAAAAACTATCAACTTGTATTGCTGTTTATTAATTTGTTAATTATTGAGTCTAGATGTTTATTAATTTTTTTTTCTCTACCTCTGGGCCAAACCTGTAAAATGTCCATTTGATCAGTATGCTATCCCTGGCTAATAAACAAAATAAAGTAAAAATAAATGCAGTTGTTAGGCCCTGCATCATTTCCACCAAGTATTATTCCTGTTTTGATCACACTATACTTATTACTATGTTTAAGAAAGCACAAGCTAGAAGAGCAATGTATACCACTTCTTCATGCTTCAGGTCTCCCTTGTGGCATTTGACAGTAGAGCTGTGGTTCTCCATACACCTGCTCAGGATTTATTTACTCACTTTTGTTTATTAGATTAGTGACACTGAAATAAATGCTGTTTTATAAATGAAAGGCCCTGGCTTCAGAGGTTTCAAAAAAGGTGCAGATCTATCACGTATCACATTTCTTAATTTCAATTGCATAATGCCCTCTTGGTAGTTTGGTCCCTACAGCAAAAAGTGGTTCTGTACCCACCTGGTTAATGTCTGATGTCGCAATAGCTGCACTTAGCAGTGTGTTCTAATGCAGGGGGATATCATGTAGGCTGGAGATGCAATGGATTTCAAATAGATATTTACACAATTCAGCAAAGATAAAGTTTGTAATTTATTTTCCAGCTATGTATTTATGCATTACCAAATTACTAAATTAATCTGCTAAAGGTTACTTGTTTCAGCTTTAGTTTTAAATTTCATAGATTTCTATCATAAATAACAATTAACATTAGCTGCAAGACAAGGCATAGTTTTAAAGTTATTATTGTCTGTATATATATTATACTTCAATTTCATTTTTATTTATTCTCATCTGCTGTCTCCATTGTTTAGTTGACTATTAATACAATCAAAGCTCAGAAATTTAATTTCAGTTTATGACATAATTTGGCATGTGTTTTAATCTCGTAAAGTTATTTTCACTTGCATTCTTTAGAACTTGTAGGTGGGATTTCTAAGTGAATCTTAGGATCTTGGGGTTTATGGCAAAAATCTATGACTCAATATTTTCAATGATTTTATTTTAACATTATTGTATTTTTTTGTAAATTTTACAGTTACTGGTGTTAAAACCCACACAATAGTGTTTTTTTACAATTATTAGCCAAAAAGTAAATACCAGTTTAGTTACCTTCAAGTAGTACATATACTACAACTTCTCACCTTTCAAAACCAAAATAGCAGCATTTTAACAGCCAGGTTTCTTTTCTTGCTGGGGCACAGTAAGGACATGGCAGCTAACTGGTGGACATGTCAAAACCAAAAATACAGAATACATGGTAATTCATCCACAATCCATTGTTAAAAAGTGAAATACCACTTCCCTGTGAAAAACATTAACTACCACAGTCTAAAACATTTAGATATATTTTACAACTCCTGTGCACAACACAGAACTACTAATTTGTCGTGCACAAGGACCTGCTTAATGAAGATATAGGCAATCTCCAAACTCTTGACCACACACAGTTTGGCTTTGTCAAGGAAAGATCCTGCCTGCTGAACCTGGTTGACTTCAAGGCAGTCATTAAGGCTGTGGATGAGGGTATGTCAGTGCATACAGACTACCTCGACCTGGCCAAGGGCTTTGATACCATTCCCCACTCAGGTTTCATTGATGGGTCTATATTACATTATTGAAGTTTCAGAACTTCGAACACCATATGGTCGACACCATATGATCGAAGTACTGAAACTTCGAAAATGTAAAAAAAAATAAAAAACAAAAACAACAAATGTAACTGCTGTAAGCAGGGGGCAAACATCTCTGCATCCCCCACACCCCCTGCTACTTAAATATACCAACTCTGAGAATGCACTTTAATGGAGCTAGGCGCAGGAAAGGGAAGGTTTCCCTTTCCTATGTTGTAGGGCGATCTCAGAGTTGGTATATTTAAGTAGCAAGGGGTGTGGGAGGTGCAGGGGGGCCTGCCCCCTTTCTTACAGCAGTTAACTTTGTTGTTTTTGTTTTTTTTTTTACATTTACACAGTTTCAGTACTTCAATCATATGGTGTCAGCCATATGGTGTTTGAAGTTCTGAAACTTTGTTAATGTGATATAGACCCATCATTGATAAATTCACCATACTAAGCATCAATCCTTACATCACTAGGTGGGTTGCAAATTGGCTCACAGACAGGACCCACAGAGTGAAAGTTGCAGATTCAAAGTCAGATTGTTGACTAGTCATGAGTGGAGTACCACAGGCCTCAGATCTGGGCCCGCTCCTGTTTGGCATCTACTTCTTAGACATCCAGGCCAACACAGAAGGACTCTGGCTGACCAAGTTTGCTGATGACTGCAAGCTAGGAGTCATTATCAACTCCCCAAGTGATGCAGGCATCCTACAAAAGGGCTTCCCTGAGACCAATGACTGGTGTCGGAACCATGGCCTGAAGCTCAATACCAAAAATACGTTATTATCCCCTTTGGAAAAAACTCAGTTCCCACGAATTAGTGCGTTGATGGGAGCCCACTGAACACTGAAGGGGCCATAAGAGATCTAGCAATCCAGGTCAACAGCCACCTCCCCCTTGACCACCACATTGCCACTGTGGTCAGAAACTCCTTCTATGTGGCACATCTTATAACCAAAGGTTTTGCATCCAGGAAGGAGGTCATCATCCCTCTCTACTCATCCCTCATTACACCAGTGATCGAATATAAAATCTCATATGGCGTGTACCTGACCCGACACCTACAACATCTGGACAGGCCACAAAAGTACCTCACAAAAAGGATCCTAGGACTTAACACATGTCCTACATGGACATGATCTCTGCTTGACTTACAAAGCCATGTCCGACCCAGCCTTACTTGAAAAGCTACACCTAAAGAAATCCCAATCCCACTGCACCACATGCTCCAGAGATCACAACCTCATTATTACAATTAACAAAACATGCTGTAGTGACAGGTTCATTTCTCAAAGACTGCCCATACTCTGGAATAACCTTCCCATTCATGTCAAGCAGAGCACCTTGCTGGCCCTCTTCAAGAGAAAAATAGATGAGTGGATGGGTAACAGAAAGTTCACTCTAAGGATCATTCCAGTTGCCACATAGGATAGGGGCACTGTGAACTAACAGTGGGTAGCATGGTGCCTGGACAATTTGTTTGGGCTAGGCTTGTAAAGGTTCCAGGGCCATTAGGCTAGCACACATCTATGAACCTATGAACTATGGTTTAGATAATGTATTAGTACACTATAGTGTAATAAATCAAGTGTCAGCAATGCAATAACACCAGAAGAGAAATAATGTCATGAAGACATCTGTGCCTCAGTTAAAACAGAAAATTTCACGATAAATTCAAGAACAGAAAGTTGCACCAATTTTGTCCTGTGATGCATTACAAGGATACAGTGGACTTGGAAGGAATTATAATAGACTGTTGCCAAATACAGCATCTTCCACCAACATTCAAGACAATAAAAATACTTTCTAATTACAGACACTGGTAAATAGCTAAAGTAGATTATTTGTCTATTAAAAAATTAACTGAAGGGTGGTCAGTTAATGGCTCCCGGATTACAGTGATAGTGTTGAGATTTCAGGCAAGTGTAAGGGAAGGTTTGTCAGCACCTAGAACTATTAACTAGCAACTACAAAAATCTGCAGTTCAGCTATTTTACTTGGTTGAGGATATACAACAAATCTTAAGAGGCAGCTCTAATACAAATCAGTGTAATTTTGGCAAAAGAAAGAAAGTAAAAGAAATTAAAAAGTAAGGTTCAAGAAGTTGTGGAAAATGTTTGCAATTTTATTTATACTGCTGCCATTCTTTTTACATGGCAGGTCAAATCTCTTGACCCTGACAACATCCCAGTAGAAATACAGAAGATGGTTGGGTGGAGGAAAGGAGCTGGCTGAACTGTGTTGTTTAACAAGTTCCTAGAGGGTGATGTGCCACCAGGATCCTGAAAGGAAGCTACGGTACTGGTGATCCCTAAAGAGGGAAAGGATCCATTGGATCTTGCTGTGTACAGACCATTATTAGTTCTTAAGCATGATTATAAAATTAATATAGCAATTATAGCAGACAATAGCAAAGCTATTGTCAACTATAATAAGGATCAATGTGGTTTTATTGAAGGGCAGCAAACATTTGATAATATCAATAAATGGTTATAAAACAGAAGGAAGCTAAACAAAAAGGTCACCCACTACTTTTGGTTAGCCTTGATACGGAGAAAGCCTTTGATATAGTATGGCAGCAATGCATGTTTCTAGCAGTGCAAACATTTGATTGTCCTATTAAAATAATCAACCTGGTCACATACCAAATGTGGGCTCATGGGCCGAGATAAAAGTAGAATGGAGGTTGTCAGGGGCCTTTAATCTACCTAAAAGCACGCTGAAGAATTGCCCATTTCCCCCTTTTTATTTGCCCTTTACCTAGAGTCCGTTAGCAGATGATATAATAACGTATATCATTAATCCAGAAGGAGCATTCAATCCCTATTGAATATTTGAAAAAAAAATCAATTTTTCAGGTTATAAAGTCAGTGAAGAAAACAACAAAAGCTATTGTAGTTAACTACATGCCCTCATATGATTTGTTACACAATTTCCCATATTTTTGGGGACATGGTAGAATGAGATACCTAGAGGTCTGTTTAAGACGGGACATTGATCAGGTGACAAAAGAAATATAGGAAGGCTATGAACAAATGTTAATGAAAATTATTAGAGATTGTTAAGTAATTGCATTAGATTTAGAGGACAAAATACAGACAATTAAAATATGTACAGTCCAAAAGATCCTATATCTTATGTCAGAGATAAGGTTTGGAAAAGAAGGCCGAAACTCTTCATATGGAGTGGAAGTATGCCTAGGCGAAAATTGGATAAGTTATTATAACCTAAAGACTAATGGAAGATTGGCTATACCAGACTTAAAAATGTTATCTTGAAGCAAATATTTAATGTAATATCAAGATTATTCCATCTAGTGGAAAAGGATGATATAATTAGGAAAGATGTGCAGTCCCACAGTAAAGAAAGACTTAAATGGACTAAGGGTGTTAAAAATTATGAGGAATATTATATATACAAAATAACTGAGAAATAACTTACAACACAGTAGCTTAAACCACTGGAAATTAAGAAAATGCAAAATGAGACAGAAGCTAGGACAGTGGGTTACAACTAGAGAAGAACAGTAAAGGAGTCTAGATTCTGTGAACAAATAATTGAGGTAAATTCAACATAATCTTAGGAAATATCAGAAAAGAAATTCAGTCCACTGAATAATTACGTACACTATCAAGGTCTAATGGCAAGACTACATGCTGAGATGCAGTAACAGAAAGCAGCAGGATAATGCAAAAAGGATTCCAGATATGATGTATAGACAATTGGATAGGAATTATAATGGGCAAGAGGAAGCACTAAAATAGAATGGGGGGACAAAACTAGCGATACAAATCTCCAGCAAAAAGTGGGAACAAATATGTAAGGCACCAAAGTACTGTATGTTATTAAGTCAAGGCACTGTGGGATCTTTGTCTGGAAAATGTTTCACAAATAATTCATTCTCCTAATAAACTGAACAGGATGTTTCTTAGTGGCAGCAAAAACTAATGTGTAATGTAGGGGAGCCAGGTTCTTGGAACCACATCTCCTTGGATTAGTGATATTTGAAAGATTGTAAAGTACAGTTGCAGGGTTTGATATCTGAACTTGCACATAAAGTGGCAATGTTAAATAATCAGTGCACATATTTGGTTGGTATTGGGAAGGGTCTATCTCCAAAAGTAAACAAGCTCTGCTGGGGCTGATTTCCTTTAATCAGTAATGAAATTAAAATGGGTGGCCACGGTGGTGCAGCGGTTCATGTTGCTGCCTCACAGCAAGAGGTTTTCTGGTTTGATCCTCGGCTGGGGTGCCTTCTGTGCAGCGTCTGCATGTCCTCCCTGTGGTCGCATGGGTTTCCCTCCGGGTGCTTCGGTTTCCTCCCACATACCAAAGACATTCTGTAGGTGGATTTGACACGCTAAATTGGCCCTAGGTGTGAGTGCATGCGTGTTTGTGCCTTCTGTGGAAGGTTGGGTGGTGGGATGGCAACTCAACATAGGTTCATAACATGTAAAACTTCACTGCCAATCATGAGCGGGCAGGTGATCCGCTGTGATGACCCCTAACTGGGAAAAGCCGAAAGAAGAAGTAATGAAATTAAAATACCTTAGGCAGTGCAGCTGGGTTTCTGGGTTGCCTGCAGTCCCACGGTCCTTTCTCCCTGATGACATTCTATTAAGAATCCCAGCAGCTTTCACACCAGCACTTCCCCTGCATTTGCTCAGGATACTCAAAGCTCACTAAAGCAAGACTAAGAAATACCAACTTCTGATACAGAATTTTGAACTATGACTCCTTTATAAAAGAGGAAAGGCAGGCACTATACCGAGCAGTATGCTTAAATATTAAACCTTACTTTACTTCCATGCAACTGTGAGGTTATCCTTCTAATGGTTATACGTCTGAACTATTTTCTTACTTCACTTCTCCCTTAGTGCTGCCTCTCTTACTGGGTCTTCCATTCTCTTTCGCTCCATCTGACTCAGTTCCACATTTTCAATAGCATAACCTCTTCCACACTTGCTTTCCATGGCCAAGTGCTTCACTTCTGGCTGAAAAGCCTAGTTAGCTCCTCCTTGGCCCTTTTCTTCCACTACTACATGCATCCTGACCTTGCTTACTTCTCACCCTGCACTTTAATATTTCAAGCTACACTGTGAACTTTACTGGTGAAGCTGAGCACTTCAGTGGCTGTTTGAGATATATGGGGGGGTTTCTTATTCTTCTTCTGTTGATTTTTTGATCAACTGTGTGGGGATTAGCCCCCTATGCTCAGCTGCTCTTAGTTCATAACCCTACCCTCACTCCCACCCATCCCCATATCATCTCATTTATACTTCTCAAACCACACCTACAAATCTCATCATCCAACAGTGATTAAATACCTTAAACATCACTAATATTCCCAACAAGTCACAACTCTCAACAGCCCAGTACTCCAACGATAACTCTTACATGTCTATCCCTGCTCTAAACTTAATCCTAAAAATTCCTCCCCCATTGTATCCATCAACCTCCTTAATCCTACCCCCCTTCAACTCTCCATCCTTTTCAGTAAAGATATTAAGAGTTCACTTCAGATATTCTTCTCCCTTGCAGTCTAGGTGGCAGGTAGACTATTTCCAGCACTCATACTGCAACTTTCCTCTCTCCCCAGATATTCTTTGTTGCTGTTAGACTGCATTCCTAACTGATCTTTACATCTCACTATCTGACAGTCTAAGTAGTAGTTAATACTGGTTTTCACTTTATATCACTATATCCTTCTACATACCCACACCCTTTAATCCTTCCTACCCTCTAAACTGTACTTCTCTCTCTCTTCTCCTTTATGGTCTAGGCTGTTTCTTTCACCCAACTGCAACTTTATCTCACTACACTATCTATGGTGCAGACACACTGTATTACTAATTAATTTGTTATTTGCACTTTCTGACAGTCTAGCTAGCAGCCAGACTCATTTCCAGTTTATGTTACTACCCTATTTCTTGACACTTCTCCTAGCCATACTCAGTTCTAGGTGCATATAATACAATTACACTTCTCCTAGCAATCTTCAGTGTAGTTGGTAGATATAATGACTTCTTTCAACACAGAATCCAGAGTGCATGCTCTAAACCTTGCCATGAGAAACCAGCCAAAACCTGTATTGGTAAAGATGCAATCATACCAGCAGAAAGCGTTCATCCTCACAAAACTTGCACAAGGGCAAAGTATTACAAAATGGAGACATTAGAGTGCTTGTGGAGATGATCATTCACTGTAGACCAAGCAAAAGAGAAGCTAATTTATTCCGGCAATCAGGGAATGTTGAGAGGCAAGTGTGACATTCAAGCTGCTGTATCCAGCTTTCTTCAGAATATTTAATCCTGGAGGATCAAGGTCATTTTTGATACACAACAGGCTAAGTAGTAAACACAAAAGCTTGTCCAACAAAAAGTGAACCATCAAACAGAAGGGGACTCTCTGCTTCTCATTTTTTCTGAGAATAAAGCTCAGAGAATTTTTGAAAGTGAAGCATTTTTCAATGTTCTAAAGGAAAATGCTTGAGAGAGACAGGGAAAAGCTCAGAAGGTAACTAGAAGACTTGGGAATACTTTAAACTTGGAGTCTGAGGTTGGGAAATGGATATGAACAGGAACAAGACTAGAAATACTGAAATTAGTGAATAAATGCAAGACTATAAAGCATTACTCACACTTGTGGAGTATGGCTTTACAAGAAAAAATGAACTATAAAGACTGGACTTTTGTTGACTTTGTTAAACATGTGGAGGTACTGAAAGGCATTTACCCCCACTTCATGTCATTAATGTTTAGAAAGACACTAAAAGGGAAAAAAACAACTGTAAATAAAATATTTTTTGTTCTCAACTAGATTTGTATAAACATTTCATTATATAAATTGCAGCATTTTCAGTGATTGTTGTATGTGATAAAGATAAAACAGTCAACAAGTACTTTTTATCTTTTTTTAGTTTTAAGAGATACAGGCATTACAATATAAACAGATAAAGGCTGGGCAAAAGCATATTTAAATTAACATGCTGTAATCTTGGGCTGATGGGGTATAAAAGTGCACTTACTATAGTGTATGTAATGCTGAGATGTTTTGTCTGACTTTTGCATTGGTGAATGTCTGGATTAATGTCATTGGCTTATCCAAATCATTTATTTGTGTAAGTGTGTGGGCTTTAAAAACAAGAGAACACTGTGAATGTAAACATTTTCATTTAGCAAAAAATTTCAGTGAATTGAGAAGTCTGCAAGCAGAGGGAAGATATACATTCTGTTCTTAAGGTTCCATGGAGATATCCTGATGATAGGTGTAGGCAATGCATCTCTAAAGTTCTGGGCAATGTTTGCTGAAGGAATTGCAAAATTAAAAGGGACAAAGGCAAGCAGCTTATTAAAAAAAATAAAGTCTGAAGTTACTGGTAGTGAAGAAGAGATAACAGCTTTCTTGGTACCCAAGTACGTCAATGCATTTATTAGAACAGTGTATAATTTAATATAAAGATAGCCAGTGTACTTTTTCTTAAAGCTAAAAGTAATGCTTTCTGAAAGTATACAGCCTGTTTTTCACATTTGGGAAAGCAATAAAGATAAGACAAGAGCAAATAATTGATATAAGTAGAAGCACATGCTGTAACATGCACCTTAGGATGAATAACCTTCATTTTAGGTTACATAATGCCTGCGGTCACAGCTGCTGATTTGGGACAATTGTTCCTATAAGATGGGTTAAACTTCAGAATTTTAAAGATGTACAAAGTTTCAGTGGGTACTTAGTTTTTTTTTTTTTTTTTTTGAGGGTTCTCAGTAAAACAAAAAGTCTTGTAAATCTGACACAGGTTCAATTAGAGATGGCAAGAAACAATTGTATAAAAGATCGACCTGCCAAATAATAGTGTGTGTATGCAGCACAAAAGCTAAGAAAAGACATTTTAAAAAAGTGTCATATATAATAGATAAGAATAATAACTTATCATAATAGTTGCACTACCCATATTATTTGGAATATGAATGGCCTCACAGGTATAGTTAAAAATGTAAGAGTACTGAATTATATTAAGAAATACAGAGTGTAAATAGCAATACTTCAAGAGACGTATTCAGAAAGAACTGAGCATGTGAATTTGATAAAGAAAGTATATCAGGATGGATATTCAGCAAAATAATCTGTGGCAAAGAAAATGGGGAGTTACTAATTGTTAGAGGAGCTCCATTAGTGACAAAAACAGGGTAAAAGATAATAATGGTTGATTTGTGGTAGTAAATGGCTATTGGCAAGGGAGGAAGATTTTGCTGGCATGTATTTACATTCCTTCTAAAACTGTTATTATGGAGCTTAACACAATTTTGGGAAAAATAATTTGCTTTCAGAAGGGAGTATTACTTACAGGTGGGGATTGGAACTTGATTTGCAAAAGTGAGGATTGTACCTAGGGGACAAAGAAGGGAAAACATAACAAAACAGAGTAGATTTCCGAAGAAAGTTATAAAAAATATTTGGTATACAAGACATCAATTCAGTAGTAGGAACTCAAAGAATTTACATATTCTCCAATGTGCAATAAAGGGACTAGACTACACAGAAATTATATATTTTCACAGAAACATGTGCATTGAATTGAAAACTCTGACACACATTCGACAACTATTTCAGATCATGTGCCAATAACAAATAAGATAAAAATTCAGGATAATAAATTAAAAGTCAGACACTGGCTGTCCCCTACCTACCTGTTAAAAAGAGGGGACATTAAGGAATGAGAAGTGGAAATTATTTAAGAGTTATTAGGGAATATAGAAATTTCTTCAGAAAGTATAGCTAGTAACTGGAATAAAATGAAAATGGAGTTTAAAAATAGGGTGGAAATAAAATAAAAAAGATATGGTTAAGTAGTAACAGAAATTATTTAGAAAGCCGGACAAAGGTTAAAGTATTGTAGGATAAGGGGAATCTCACATTACAAGAAGAGGTACAACTGCAGGGTGCTTAAGAGAAAATAAGGGAGTATCTGGATAATATGCCTGAGTTTAGAATGATTGCAGTTAATCAACTTTTTATAACTCCAGTTCACAAAACATTTAACACAATGACCCAGGCAAAAGAAAGTAAATATGGTTGCTACCAAACGTAGAGAGCCTATACCGAGAAAAATAACCACAGATCCTGTAAAGGTATTAGAGATATTTCCTAAATTTTATGAACATTTGTATAAAACAGATAAATGTGGAAATCAAGAAAGAGCACGTATGGAAATATTTATGAAACCCTTTAGTATGACAAGGGTAGAGGTAGATGATGCTCAACACTTAGCAGCTAAGACAGGAGGAGATGACATAAAAACAGTCATGCATAATCAATTTGCAGGAAAGTTTCAGGCATAGATGGTATTCCTGTGGAAGTTTGAAAGTTGGGGGGGAAGAAGGTGATAAAGATCTGGAAGGTTTTGTTTAACAGTATTTTTAAATGGAGGGGAAGCACCAACATCCTGGAAGAAAACTGTGGTGGCTATAATACCTAAAGACAGCCAAGACCTATTAGACCTAGCAACATATAGGTTCATAAGTAGGTACTAGGCTATCTGCCCAAAGGCATTTATAAGCCTAGCCAGAATGTGTTGGCTTCTGCCACCCCCTTAGATTAGTTCCCTGTGCCTCTGTCCAGCAGATCCATTGAAGTGATCCCTGGGGTAAACTTTCTGTTTCTCATCCACTCGTCAAGGTTTCTCTTGAAGAGGGTTAGCGAGGAACTCTGCCTAATGTACAGTGGAATCTTGTTCCAGAGCATGGGAAGTCTCTGGGACAGGAATCTATCCGTTCGGCACGTCTTATTTATTGTTGTGGTGAGGTTTAGAACCCTGGAGCATGTGGCTCGAGGGGATATGGTTTTCTTTAGGTGGAGCATGTCCATCAATTCCGGGTTGGACATGGCCTTGTATGTGAGGCAGAGATCACCTCTGAGTAGGCGGTATGCAACCGAGTACAGCTGGAGTTTATTCAGTCGAGCTGCATAGGGCATCTGCTCGAGGCCAGTGATCCTCTTGGTGAGGTACTTCTGTGGTCTTTCAAGTTGTTGCAGGTATCTTGTAAGGTACATCCCAAATGGGGCATTGTACTCTATGATGGGTCTGATGAGTGATGCGTAGAGGGGCTCAATGACCTCTTTCGATCTGGATGCAAACCTTTTTGTGATTAGGTGGACCACATAGAAGGATTTTCTAACCACTTTGGCAATGTGATTATCAAAGGAGAGGTTACTATCTACTTGGGTCCCCAGATCCTTTATTACGTCTTCTGTACTTAGGGGGCTACCACCTATGTGACAGTTTGTGAGTACTTTGTTTTTTCCAAAGGGGAATACTATGCACTTTTTGGCATTTAGCTTGAGGCCATGGCTTTGACACCAGGTATCTGTCTCAGTGAGACCCTTTTGTAGGATGTCTGTGTCAGCCGGAGAGTCAATTATAGCCCCTAGTTTGCAGTCGTCTGCGAACATGGTCAGCCTTAAGTCCTCCTGTGCTTGCTTGTACCTCTGAGAAGTATATGCCGAACAGGAGGGGGTCCTAAGACTGAGCCCTGGGGAATGCCACTTGTAACTGGTTTAGAGTCAGACCTAGCTCCCGCAACTCTTACCATGTGGGTTCTGCCCATGAGCCAGTTGGCAATCCATCTCATCATGTAGGGGTTTATGTTCAGGCTGGTGAGCTTGTCTATTGTACCAGAGTGGGGAATGGTGTTGAAGGCCTTTGCAAGGTCTAGCTAGGCTGTGTGGACCACCTTTCCCTCATCTATAGCCTTGGTAACTGTCTCAAAGAAGTCCATAAGGTTTAAGAGGCATGATCTGCCCTTAACAAAGCCGAACTGGGTAGGGTCCAGTGTTTGGCGGTTCCCAATGTCTCTGTTAATGAGATCCATGATAATGCGCTCCATAGCTTTGCAGACCAAGCTGGTCAGGCTTATAGGGTGATCGTTCCCGTGGTCCGTTGTGGCTCCACCTTTGTGGAGTGGAATAACTGTTGCTGTGCACCACTCTGTGGGCACATAGCCTGTGGAAAGGCTGAGTTTAAACAGCGTGTTTAGGTGAGGGGTTAGTTCATCTTTGAGCTTGTGTAGGACACAGCCTGGGACATCGTCCAGTCCCATTGATGCTGTGTTTTTGGCTTTGGAGAGAGCTGTTTTAACCTGATTGTCTGTGATTTCATGGGCACTACATTCTTCTGGTATAGTTATGGGCCCTTTTGGGGGAGAGAGGGGGGTGAAGTTTGCACTGAACCTGTCTGCCAGGATGTTGGCTATATCGGTCGGTTTAGTGTATTTTGTGCCATTCTGCACTAACTCCGAGCAGATCTGAGAATTGCCACTTAGATTCTTGACATAGCTAAAAAATGCCTTGTGGTTATCTTTGGAGTCCATGGCAATTTTTCTTTCGAAGCTAGCCTTGGATGATTTTAGGGGGGGACGTAGTTTCTTGCTGATACTGATCAGGGATGTCTTCCCTTCTTGGGATTTTACTCTTTTCTGTACTAGTTTCCTCCTTCTATTGTATAGCTTGTTTATGGCAGGGGCCCACCAGACTGGTTTCCTTTTCTTGGAGGAGTGAGTCTTGGTTTTGTTTGGGATAGCATGATCCATGCATTCTTGTAGGTGCCCGTAGAGTGCATTAGTAAAGTATTTTGCAGCTTGGACAGTGTTATCCTTTAGCATGGGGGCTTTGAAACTTCCCACCTTGGTCTTAAGTAACGTGAAGCTTGCTTTTGAAAAAAAGTTTTTCACGGTGGTTTCTTTGACCGGGGGTGGTGGCGGAATGTGGATATCCAGAGTGATTCGTTTATGGTCAGATCTAACCAACGGGAGGTTGATGTCCGATGTGGAACACCGGTCACCCATGTTGGTGATGACTAGGTCCACTGTGTTGTCACCTCTGGTGGGGGTTTTGACCAGTTGATCCAGGGCATTTGAGTTTATAAATTCTAGGAAATGTTGGGCAAGGGAGTTTGTACTTGAGTAGTTCTCCCAGTTAATGTTTGGATAATTGAAATCCCCCAGTATCAGGGTGTTTGGTTCATAGGTTCAAGGGTTCATAGGTTGGTACTGGGCTATCTTCCAAAAGGCATATATTAGCCCAGCCACATTGTGCGGTATTCACTGCCCCTTTAGTAGTTCCCTAGACCCTTGTACTAGCAGCTAGTACCCTTGGCCCCTATCTAGTAGTGCTGTTGGTGTGATCCCCAGTGTGAACTTTCTGTTACCCATCCACTCATCAAGGTTCCTCTTGAAGAGTGATAATAAGGGGCTCTGTGTTATGTAGATCGGGACCCTGTTCCATAGTAAGGGAAGTCTCTGCGAAGGGAATCTATCCCTCCAGCATGTTCTATTCATTGTTGTGTTGAGGTTTATATCCCTAGAGCGTGTAGCTAGAGTAGATTTGGTTTTGCTAAGATGGAGCATGTTCAACAATTCTGGGTTGGACGTGGCTCTGAACGTTAGACAGAGATCGCCTCTGAGAAAGCGGTATACAACAGAGAACAGTCTTAGCTTTTTCAATCGTGCTGCATAGGGCAACTGTTTTAGGCCAGTAATCCTCTTGGTTAGGTACCTTTGTGGTCTCTCCAGCTGCTGGAGATGTCTAGCCAGGTACATTCCAATTGGTGCATTGTACTCAATAATGGGTCTGATGAGGGAAGACTAGAGGGACACCATTACATCCTTAGATCTTGATGCAAACCCTATTGTGATCAGATGGGTCACACAGAAGGATTTTCTAACCACTTTGGCAACATGGTTATCAAAGGAAGGATGACTATCTACTTGGGTCACTAGATCCCTTATTTCTTCTTCAGATTTCAGGGGATTACCTCCTATGTTGTAGTTTGCGGGTACTCTGTTTTTTCCAAAGGGGATTACTACGCATTTTTTTGCATTTAGCTTGAGACCATGGCTTTGACACCATGTATCAGTCTCATTCAGGCCCTTCTGGAGGATCTCCATGTCGGCCGGAGACTCTGTTATAGCACCCAGATTGCAGTCGTCTGCAAACTTAGTCAGCCACAGCCCTTCCGTGCTTGCCTGTACTTCTGACCTTTATGTTTCCCAGTGTTTCCAGGAATGTGGAGTGGGGGTCCTGGGACATGGTGGGTGATCTGTAGCAAGCTATAATTTGAATAGCAGTTTTGCCTGTTGTTAGTTGCACGTGGATGATCTCTGAAGCATTGTACTGTGCCACTAACCCGGAGGTTTGGGTATACTTGATGAATATGGATACTCCCCTGCCTTTTCTATTTTGGTCCGGGTTTTGTGGCCGAAATGTATGGTATGAGTTGTAGCCTGGTAGTGCTTTAAACCAGGTTTCTGTTATTGCACATATATCGATTTTCTCCATACTGAGGAGCGCCTCAAGTGCGTGCATTTTGAGGTTTAGACTTCTGGCATTGAGTGGCATTACCCTCAGTTTTTTGTTACTTGTGCTATTTATGGCAGTGGGTTTTGTCTTTTGAGCCTTGCCTAAAAAAGGCACTATGGGGGTGGCAAGAGCCTTGGCCAGTATTCAAAAGCCTAAGGGTGAAAGGTGCAAGCAATCTCTAGCGAAGCAGCGTGGCTTTTCGAGCATGTCATCCCAGGCTGACAGACACTGGATCCCCTTTGAATGACACCAAAAGCTTAGCCAATTGCTGAAATTGATAATTTTTTTCTCAACATTGTGGTATCATACTTGGTGAGGGTAGGATGCTACTCAGGTCAGGGTCATACCGGCCTGGGCTATGTGATCAGAGAGCTCCTCCATGTCTCTTTCATGTAGCCCAGGGAGGTACTGTTCAGGTCATTCACACCAACATGGATAATGACAGAGTCATATTTGTACTTGCTCTGGAGTGACCTAAGTGCTTGTGTTATGTGGTGGATCCTGGCACCCGACAGGCAGCTAACAGTAACCTTCTTCTTGTTCAGTCTAGTGAGTGGGACATCAGTGTGCCTGACTATAGAGTCACCTATTACTGGTATGCTATTTTGCTTAAGGGCTGTGATTGTATGGCACACTGGTTTTGTGAAGTATGTGTTTCATGGTTTGTGTTGGGGGAATAGAGGTTGCTTGATGTCTGATTTGGAGGTCTCTGTTGCTTTTGCAGATTTTTATTTAGAGCCTTCAAGTATGTTTCTTGTATTTATGTGTTTTTTTGCTGGTGCTGGTTTCATAGGTCTATGTGAGACTAGTGGGTGTGATGCAAGTAATTCCCTTCTCCTCTTGACTGCCTGGTCCAGTCTTGGGTTGAGAGAGCTTAGCCTCCAGTTTGGCTGTATATTTGCATATCTCGCATGTATTAGTATTTGGTGGAAGGAGGAGAGGGTTGTCTGTGTACATGAGGCAATCGTAACATTGCCTCAAAATGCCCAGATTCAACAGTTGGACCGGAGAGTACACCTGAAACTGCCCTTTGGACATGCCTGGATAGGTACAGTGAACTGTTTTACTGATTGGCTGGTAAGGTTGAATAGAGAGCCTTGTCCTTCTGTACAGTATAGGGGGGTCTAGTGCTAAGGTTTATTAGTGCTTGCTGTGAGTTTTGAGCAAGTGCAGGGATGAGAAGTGAATGATTTGAGTGCTTAAGTTGAAAGTTTGTCTAGTTCCAAGGGAAAAATTGAAGAGTACACTTTGTGGAGCCGGAAATAGTTATACCCTAGCTAACCGGCGCTGCCCGTCGTGCAAAACCGTGCAAATGCGGGTTTTATAGCAGGGAAATGAAAGAGATAGAAATTAGCCCAAAATGGTCAATACACTACTATTTTCTGGGCTGAAACCACTCCTCCAGAGACAGATAGGCTGCTCAAAGCTCCCTCTCTCACAGTGAACAGAGAAACTTCCTTCTATCCAAGTAAGGTATGGGCAAACACAGAAACATATATAGGCCTATTTCGATTTTAAACCATGGTTATAAAGTGGTTATGTCTACAATAGCTAAAAGAATGGTAAAGTGATTGCCAAAATAGACAGCTATGGATCAATGTGATTTGGTGCAGGGGATTCAAACATTTAACAACATTAATGGAATAATGATACAGATGGAAGGAGAATGTAAGAAAATATTGCTGTTGTTGCTGGGTCTTGAAGCAGAGAAAGCATTCAACAGAGTAAGCTGGAATTTTATGAGTATGGCAATGGAAGCATCTGCATTCCCTGATACAATAAGGTTAATTAGGAGAATATACGAGGCATTGGAGGCAAGAATTAAAGTGGGATGGTACTTCTCTGATATTGTGTCTGAACAGAGGAACCAGGCTCTGGTGTCTGAACAGAGGAACCAGGCTCTGGTGCCCTCTTTTCACTTTACCTGCTTTATACTTAGAGTCACTGGCAAAGAAAATAAAGGACTCAGAAACTCAACGATATAACTGGCATGGTAATTAAGAAAAGTTAGCTTTATTTGCAGAAGATACTATTTTGTACCTGATTAACACTGAAAAAGACCTCTCAGTGTTATGGAACATCCTAAGATACTTTCAAGTCTTTTCGGGATATATAATTAATGAAGATAAAACAGATAAGTGGTCTAACTGTTGTTATCAAACCGTCATTTCATTCCTAGGTACTGAGTATATGTCAAGCTAGTAAAGGACTTGTCTTTGCATTAGGGCAGTTTGAGTCCAGTCAAGCACAGAGCTAAGGATCTAGTTGTTTTTCTTTCCCAGTCACCCTGTTAATAGTTGTACTCTTAAATCCAGTGCATCTGCTGTTGCCTAGCCCCTTAAGATAATTTGACAATATAATTCCCTCCTCTCCCTGATAATTGACAATAAGCACAAAACTGCCAAAGTATTTCCCTTTAAACTACTCACCAGACTAAAAGACCTTTGATAAAATTGCTTAATATTGCATGTACTGACACTGCTTGCACTGATTTTACTATCAATTCTGTGAGGTTTTTTTAATATAATTAGTTTACTGTATTTTCTGGTGGCAGAAGGTTTCCAGGCTAGTTGTTTTGTACTGAAATTTAAATAGTAGCAAGTCCACTCAAACTTTAGTCTGAAACTAAACTCCAAACAGTCAGTTGCTCCCACCTCCAGTGTCAGTGTTGATGGTATCAAGGACCAACACTTCCCCGTGACTTGTCAAGCCAGCCTGACTGAGATGGTTATCTTGACACAGTATAAGAATTGTCTCTGCTGTCAGACTATCATCTATTACTCAAACAACATAACACTGTGTGTGAGAATTGTACATATATAATATTCTTGGAGGCACAAACCTTGCACACAGTATACCCAGACACCAAAATCATCAGCAGTACTACACACTTCTCACCTCTCCAAGGCCATCATAATACACAAAATGCATCATATGCCAAGGCTCTAAAGATTAACTTGCCTAAATCTCAAAGACCTCCACAACACTACTCAAGCACAAAGCACACTCAGCATATTAAGACTACTTCCTCACATAGCAAAAGGAGTCACAAAATCGCAGATGCTGAACCCATAAGGCCGGCATCGACCCAGACAAACATTGTTGTTATAGGTAACTCCACTTTAATACAAGTACCAGTAAGTCAATGAATACAGGTGTAACTCCCTGGACTATATGCATAGAGACATTCTGGAGCTCTCAGACTGCATGTCCAAGGCAGGTATGAGCCTAGCATTAAGTAGCATTCGACCTTCTCCAAGAAAGATGCTAACATATGAACAAAAAAATAACTGACTTCAATGACTGGCTTAGTTTTTGGTATCATCCAAAGGGGGTCCAATATTTGTCAGTCTGGGAGGATATGATCAACAGACCACGCAGCTTCACCAGAGAAAGCATGCATCTGTCCCCTATAGGTTTTCAGCCATTGGCAAAGACACTGTCTACCCCCATAGTGCCTTTTTTAGGCAATGCCAACCTCATAAATCTACCAACCAAAGAAAATATAAAGATGTTATTGATCAATGCTAGGAGCCTGAACAAGAAACGTCACTCCCCACAAGTCCTTTTCACCCTGTTTAAAACAGCAGAGAGCACTCCGGCTGTGCAGGGCTTCACCTTCTACACGCTTAGACCAGCTACTTCACAGCAGGAAAAAAAGCTGGAGGTGTCTCAATCTGAACCCAGAAGGGACTCACATCAAGACTGGTAAAGCAGCATGCACTAGAGTTTCATGTCCAAAAAGCTATCAGAAAGGTCATGTACCATATATTAGCTAGCTATAGAACTCTACCTATAACAAAAGAAAGCTGCAGTGTCCATTAACCAGAACTATAATCACTCAGTATTAAACCCAATACCATTTTCTTAGGTGATCTAAACTATCTAGCTATAAACTGGGAAACCTACACTACCACTAGTGCACAAGCACAGGGATTCCTGGACTTTGTCAATACAAATACCCTGGAACAATTAGTCAATAGTACCCACTAGGGGGAACAGCATCTTGGATCATGTTCTTACTAATTTGGGAGCATCTTGCACCATCCCTTGCATATCATCATCATTTGTTAGGTTTAAACATAAAGCAGTCTTCTTCAAAATACGACTGAAACCAGAGATCCCTTCTACCCGAGGTACCTTTAGAAATTTCTTTAAGACAAACTACGTCCTCCTAAGTGATACATAAGCAAACTTCAAATCACCACCAAATCCAGTTAACTCCATTGAATACTCAGAAATGTGTGCTACCACACTATACCAGCATGTAAACAGTTGCATAGATGCAGTGGAACCTCCTAGGGACAAGTGTGTGGCTGTGGCAAATCCCAGAAACAAAACCACATGCAGGAACCATGATATCAAGAAGCTTTATTATAAAAGGAAAATAAAATTTGACCAAAAGTAAGAAGAGTAATTTCCACCATGTTAGAGCCCTTTTGACTGAAGTAAACAAAGAACTCAAGAGCTAAATAAAATCCACCACAACCAAGTTAGAGGCTAAAATAGTTACCCAAGCCAAAAACAATCACAGGGCATTTTTTAATTATGTTCATAATCTGAAAAGCACACCACACCAGTGTTACCTAGACTGAGGCTAATGATATAGTGAAACTACTGGCCAACAAATGTAGCTCTAACTCCACCCATCTCTTCCCCTTAGTCTGTCTCTTAAGATATACCCAAAACTAGATTATCACCAGCTATCACACAAGACAAAGTCCTAAAAGTGATTTCAAAAGCCAGAAATACTGCATCAGTGGGTTGTGACAGTACCCCTGGACACATCTTAAATAGCATGAAGCATGAGTTTATCACACCCCTAACACCACTCTTCAGTCTCAGCCTCTACACAGGTTCTGTACCCAGCAAATCGAGAACAGCTACAGTCACTCCCCTGCATAACAGAGGACTTTCCGCAGACACAGGCAATTATAATCTCAAAAGTTTTATCAACCTCATATGCAAAGCCATGAAAAAGCTCATTGTGGAATTAATCAGGACATATGAAACCTCCAAACACTGGATGGGTCTCAGTTTAGATTCGTCAAGGGCATGTTATGCTTACTCAACATGGTGGATTTTTTGAAAAGGATCACCAAAGCAAATGGATGAAAGCAAAACTGTAAACACCGCATACCTCAACCTGACCAAAGCTTTTGACACAATTCTGCATTCAGGCATAGTAAAAAAGCTAAATAGACTAGGAATAACCCCCTATGTCACCCATTGGATTGCCAAGGCTGTGGCTTCTACTCCCACATTATGTAGCTAGATTGCTGATACTGCACTGTGTAATTTTGGGGTGTGGATGCTGTAGTCCTAAGAATGTCCTCTTTGGCAGAGAATGGAGATACCTAGTAACTATGAACCTGTTATCAGTTTGCCATCCATTCCCTACTGCAATATTAATAGTTTACCATTTTTTAATGCAATATAGGCAATTTATTCCTCAGGCAACAGGCACTTTATTTTTTAGATGAAGCAATGAAATATAAAGTTGTTTGCTAGCAATGAGCTTTTCGTTACTTATAGATCTCTTTAATGTGAATTATTTAGATGACTTTTCCTTTTGCAGAGATTGTGCATATTTATGGATACTGGTGGATTGTAAAGTTTGACTAAGGCTGTTATGATAGAAATGTTCTGAATTGGGGTACTGGGCAGTTTTGTCATTATTGGTTTGTGCATTTTGTTTCACTGCTTACTGGGAAAATGTTCAAAACAAATTTAAAACATGCTCTAACAAGTCTGCTGTATTATACAAGGAATATAGCTTTTAAGAATACAAGAAATATAATTTAATACTATAGGAAATTGCATCAAAAAACACATGTATGACAGCCCAAAGGTAATCTTTATCCACCACTGGCCAGATGCATTTTCTTTGGATGTGGTGTGGGTTTCAATGAATGTGACTTTCAAGGGCAGAGAAGTTTTAATGCCAAGTTTATTTTCATGGGGAGACAGTATTGCTTTGTTTAGCAGATGTTGTTACTTTTTATGCATTATTATGCTGCAAAATGTAAAAATAAAATCCAAATAAGGATTGTAGAAGTAAAGCAGTATGCACACATTAGTGTTTATGGTAAATGGGATGAAATAGCCAGGTAATTGAACATTAGAATGGCTGCAGGGAAACTCTGGTGCCATATTTTGGTGGTCTGTTCTTCAGTTTGCGTTTGAAAGTTGGTATCCCACAATTCCATTGGAGTGGGTGGGGTTACATAATTGTGTATGCAAATTAGATGTTAATCCGCATAGAGATTTGTACCTATTTTTCATGGGCCTTGTCCAGATTTTTGATGTTTCTAGGTTGAGAGGTATGGTCCAAGCTATAAATTAATTTGCCCTTCCCGTCCTAGCTTACAGTTTTGGAGTGACTGACTGGCCCCAAAAGTTGTTGGATAGGTTGGACAGGAAAACAAGAAGGATGCTTCATGCTCATCAAATGATTTATAAGTGTCAGTGCATACCAAGACTATATATTTCCCATTCTGAAGGAGGTATTAGCATCCTCAAAACTGATTACATGTATAGATCTGCTACCATGAAACTGCATATATATCTACTGACCTCACAAGACCCAAACATAGTGAAAGTTTTGAAACATGAAAAGAACAAGTCTAAGATGGCTTCCCTGCTTAGTTTAGCAGAAGCATATCACCATCAAGTGGGAATGGAAATTAAACCAGAAGTAGACAAAAATAAGGCAGCAACTGAATGTGCCAAAAGAAAAAAAAAAGAATATAAGGTGAAGGAGCAAATGAGAAGGCAAGAAATGTGGAAAATTCATAACTACAGTTGCAAGTATAAGAAACTCTTGGAACAACCGTATGTTGAACAGGAATAGTTAAAGACAGGTGAATTTAAACCAAAAGACGAAAGGTTAATATTGCTGGCCCAAAACAGTGGACTATGCACATGTTGGTTTACAAAGTCCATTGAACATGTGGGAGGAACAGATAAATGTAGGTTTTGTAAAACAGAATTGTAAGCAATTGCACATCTTGTTGCTGGTTTGATATACTGATGGCAGAAGGACTGTACACTGAAAGGCATAATTATGTGTCAATACTGTTGGATTGGAGATTGTGCAAACATTAAAATACTGAAGTAGCTGAAAAATACTGAAAACATGAGCCACAAAGCATCATAGAAAATGATGAAATTTATATCACATGCGATCATCCATTAGCAACAGTTCAAAAAATAGATGCAAGAAAACCTGATATAGTAGTCCATGAAATGAAGACATAAGTAGCATTGATCACTGAAATTGCTACACCCAGTGACTACAGTGTCTTAGGTACAGAGAGGCACAAAGTTATAAAATACTAGGATGTGCAGGCAGGAATGAGGGCAATGTGATGTGGAAAAAAGATACCCAGACACTTCCAGGAGTAGGAGCAATGGGTCTTACAATCATACATATAATTCTGTACAAATTGCAGAAAGAATCATTACTGGTCACAATGTCGGTGCTGCAAAGAGCATTTCTAGCTTACATCAAAGACTGAAACACTACTAATTTCATGCCTTTAATCACACTTTGACTTAGGAGTGGGGTCCATTTCGGTCATGGTATTAGAAACCCAAAAGACTTGGAGAAATTAAAAAAGGTCAAATATTAAATTTATAAAGTAGCAGAATGTATTATAAGAACCAAGCCAATACAAGAGTGGAGAAAGGAGATTTTGCTGATAGGGATGACTGCAATTAGGGATAAGAGAGAACAGGGGATTGGAATTTAGTAGAAAAAACTGTCAACTGACTCAAGGTACTGGCAGAAAATAACTAGAGAGGGAAAGGTAACAGAATGGGAAGAGGCCAAGAAGACATTTGGACTGCAGGCTAGTGATTGCCTTCCCTGTCAGGGATTGATACCAGTGGCTAGGCTAACAGAAAAGGATAGGGGAATCCTAAGTGAAAGACCTGCTCTGGTAGATATTGTAGTTGAATCTAGAAGAGAAGCCATTGTAAAAAATGGATAATTAGTAAAACATATAAAACATAGCATGATAATTATAGGAATCAATTAGAGGAGATTAGAAAAGATTGGGTAGAGAGATTGGATAAGCAATTCTCAAGGAAACAATGGAAGGAAGTGTGTGGCTCCCAAATTTGCACCAGAGTCTAGAAGATTTAGGATTTTTCTTGGAAGTTTTGCATAAGTATGTTTATAACCCAAGCAGACTCCACAGAATTTTTCCTCGGGTATAGGCCAAATGCTGGACGTCTGATGGAGAAGAAAGACATAACTGGGAACGTATGTTTTGGGAGTGTAATGAGCTTGCAGATTTTAAAAATTCTCTACACTATATCAGAAATATTGGCTAAGCAATTGAGTGTAACTAAAGAAATAATTTTTTTCAGCTGGGTTACAGGATCCGAATTGTGTAAACATAGTAAGGCCTTGTTAAGTTTAATTCTGGTGGATACCATAAAAGCAATTACTAGAAAATGGAAATCAAAGTCTAACTCAACTGTATTTGAAGTAGTGAATATTGTAACACAGAGACAAGAACTGGAAGTGGGATCTTTAGAAAAGTGTAGGAGCAAATTACACAGAAAAAATGGAAACTGTGGAAACAATACATATAAATTAATGTTTTGGAGAGGGTGTGAGGTTTAAAGGAAGGCAGGAATTGATCAATTTATGCAAAGTCGACCTGATGATAAATATACAAAAGACTATATGTGATGTATAATGTCTGCAACTGGGAATATGTACATATGGTTTGTTTTCTTTTATATAAATGTATGTTTATTTGCGTCTTAAGTGATAATTCAATAAAGGTGTTAAAAATAAAAAAGCCAACTAGCTTAAACACTTTCACATTGAATACTCAAGCTTGGCTGAGTCTTTTTAACATTTTTACTGAAAGGTTTGTCTAAATTTTTTAACCCTTTGCTTGGACTTGCCTATAACAGTAAATATTTGAATTCCTCCCTCCTGCAGCAGCTTTTAGGCTATACTGGTTGCTTCCTGCCTAGGAAACAACTGTCCAGCTTCAAAAACCTCTGGCTCCCCACCTTTTCTCAAACTGCTAAATAGCTAATCCCTAGGTTGGAAATCAGAAGTCTGAATGAAAATTTCTTCAGGACTTTCTTGCCCTCAGGAGAACAGCCTAACAATCCTGAATCAAATAGCAAACAATAACATGGAAAACAACAGAATCCTACTTTATATTCCCAATTGCAACTATATACAACAGTCGAAGGGGGTTGCAGATAACGCAGCAGTGAGGAACTTGAATACCTCTTATAGGAAAAGTGCAACTTGCATAATTGCACTACGTTTATCATTCCTACTGCTGCAGCAACCCTTAAGCTATAAGGATTGATTACCAAAGCCAATCAATCCTGTGAGGAGAAAGGATACAGCTCCAGCAGCCTCTGGTGGATGGTCCTAGCAAAGCTAGAACTGGATCTCGAAAAGGACTCCATATTGAAATACTTTGTAAACCTATGTACAAAAGACTACGTAGCTGCCTCTAGAATGCTTTTAGAATCTACCCCTTCTCAATATGCCATCTTAGAAGACAAAGCCCTCTTGATACTGCCTGGAATGGATTTGCCATGGTGGGAATAACAAAAAGCAACAGCTGAGGGTGACCAACTAGAAATTGTCTATTTAGGCACAGGGTGTCCCTTTTTGTCCCTTGACAAGAAATAAATAACAAATAGCTAATCAACTTTTCTAATGGGCTTTGTTCTGTCAAGATGGTACTTGAGCTAAATATGCACATCCAGAGTCTGCAAAATCCTTTCTCACTGCTTTTAAAAGATCTTGGCAGAAAGCTGGGAGACTGATGGCTTGACTCAATTTAAACTCTGAAAACACTATGGGCATGAATGCGTGGTTTCTTCTTAATGAGACTCTATCCCTATAGAAAATCAAACATGGCTGACTCAACATGACACTGCAACTCAGATACTCTACTTGCAGATGTCAGATAACTGATGAACGCTCGTTTCCAAGTCAATAATCTTAAATCCGCTTAAGGTGAAGGCTCAAAAGTTGACATAGTCAACTTCTCCAGAACAAAGATGAGATCCCATGGAGAAGCAACCTGATTACAAGGAGGTCTCGGGTGTAAAACTCATTTCAGAAACTATTTTAGCACAAACAGAGAAGGCAGTGGAGGATCCATGGGCAAACATGCTGAAACAACCACAAGCTGAATCTTTACAAAGGAACAAGACGGACAGGAGGAAAGTATTTCTCACAAATATTTCAGCACTAGTGGTAAAAAATCTCTGCTGGGCCCCTGGTTATTGGTTAAGCACCAGCTAGAAAAGAAATTCCACTTACTGATAACAGGATTTTCTACCAACAAGCTTTCTTGCCTCCTTTAGTACCTGCTGCACGTCCTCATGAAATTAGTGCTGAAAGGTATTATAAATGAATCATCCAAGCAGTCAGTTGAAGTTGATTGAGACTGGAGTGTACTAAACTCCCCTTGCCTTGTGTGAGTAGGTCCAGCCTGTGAGGATGCTCGTGGTAACTGCCTTTGGCCAATTCCAACGGAGAACCAATGTTGCCTGGGCCAAAATGGGGTCACTGCAATCATTTTTATGGTATCCTTTTGAATCTTCGATGAAAAGGGTAGAAAGACATAACTGAATATCCCCTTCCAATGGAATGAAAATGCATGAGCACAATTTGTTTAGTTGTCTTTTTTGAAAGAAGGCAAACATATATATTTAAGGAGTTCCCCACAACTGGATCAGTTCCTGGGAAACCCTCTTATTCTATTTCTACTTATGAGAATGTGTCCTGGTCCTGCTCAGCTTGTTTGCCAATATATTTTGCTCTAATGAAATGTAAGATGCTTGGAGGGTTAAGGAATTCTGAACAGTCAACTCCCATGCCATCCTAGTCACCCTGCATGAGGGGTACAACCTTGTACCTCCCTGCTTATGTACCACATGACTATAGTACTATCTGTAATCACTTGACGTGGTCCTGGGGACCATAGGTGATGCAGAAACTTCAAGTCACTGGTCACAGCCAACATCTTCTTTATGTTGATGTGCTTTGGTCTGTCTGAAAGACTCCACATGCCTTGCATCTTTACCTCCATGGAAACAGCTTCCCAAGCATGCCTGTGATGAAAGATTGGTTTAGGGACTGAGGAGAGAATGGGATACCTGGGGTTGACTAGACCAATGCAGTTCCCTTTTTAAAAAGCCCCAAAGTGGAATTTGATACTCCAGAAAATGCAAATGCTTGGTGCATGTTTTTTTTTTTTTTTTTTTATAACTATTGCTTCTTTCTTATTTGTAACTTGGGTGGGTGAATCATAAAAATCAAAGAAGTCATGAACCGTAGGATCCTCAGAAATTCTCTTGCAGATGTCCACGATCGACTGGAGAAGTTCAGGAAAGATCCAGTGTAAAATCCACCATCTCCTGTGCCAAAAAGTCCTTTTGAAGAAACGTACCTATAAGGCAGCCTAGAAAGTGAGATGGAGTTAAGGAGGATTTTGCAGAAGCTATCTGGAAGCCCAGACTGGTCAAAAGAGACAAACCCCAAGTTAATCACTCTTGACATCTGGATAAAAACACTGCAAAGATAAACAAGTCATCTAAACAAGGAAACTGTGAATTCCACTTAGTCTGAAATAAGCTATGGCTGATGCTAGGCATTTTGTGAACACCCTTGGAGCTGCAGATAAAGCAAAGGGTAATACAGAGAACTGACAAGGTGACCCAGAAGCAGACAGCCTCAGATATTTCCTGAAGCCTATGGCTGTGACAATGTAGTAATAAACATCTTTTACATCTAGTGTTACCAAGTAACTCATGGGAGGAACAAGGAGTAATAGTACCAAAATGTAAAACTATTGGTTATACAGAACTTATCAAATACAGATTTAGAAATGAAGTATCTTGTACTGGTCTCCAAGAGTCCTCTTTTTTGCTAACAGAAATATTCTAGAATAGAAGCCTTTGTCCCTTTGACATATGGACACTGGTTCTATGACTTCTTGGGTGTGTGAATACTGAAGAACTTGTGGAAAACATTTTGCTCAGTTCAAAGGGTAAGAAGAAATTCCCCTGAAAGGAGATTTTTGTATCCAGAGCCATCTGTAACCCTTCTGCATCACTTTAACATCCTAAAATATGAAACAATATTTTGCCAAGTGACAGATTTATAGAGATATTGGCTGGAGGCATGGGAAGGGTAAAAGAATGCTGGTACAATCACTCTGTACTGCTAGTAAGTCCCTTTTTCTGAAACCTTTTCATTTTCCCTCCAGCAATCCCTTCTCAGCACCTTGTTTGACAAATAAGACTGGTTTAGCCTGTTTTTTTTTTTTTTTAAAGGAAGGCCTATAAGATTTGTATTGGGATGCTTGAAAAATCTTAGAAAGGCCCTGCATCAATTTCCCCCTTTCATCATGTTGTTTGAGAACACAGGTAGTAGAACAGCCAAACAAAACCTCCTTATTTAAAACAAAATCTTAATATTTAGACTTCAGTTTATCACGAAACTTTTGATTAAATACCCAAGCATATCTTCACAACAATGTAGCAGTAGCAGTGGTCTTGTATACAGTATCTGCACAAGCACACACACACACACTCTTCAAAGCATGTTTAGATAGCTGGGATAGGGTAGAAAAAGCCTGGCTTAAAAATGAGCTTCCTTCTGTGGGAATAGTTGCAGCCAATTCCCTCAGACACTTCAAACAGCAAAGCATAAACGTCTACATATATGCCTGGCAATTCAGAATACTGAAGGCTAAAGTGAACGAAAAAAAACATTCTTCTACCTATGCGGTCCAACATTTTGCCTTCTTTGTCATCAGTAGAAGGGGATTAACCTGTTGCCACCATGAGACTCAGCTAAAATTGCTGCTCGATCAGATCTAAGCTGAAAGAGAAAAAATTTATTAGCCAGAGTTAAGTTATACAGTTTAATCTGATTTTTTAGGGACTGACTGCTAGGTATCTCATCCTCCAGGGATGACTGTATAGGGGGGGTGGCACAGGAACGAGGTATATCCACTTGTAACATATAGTGTCTCATCAGATCAGGGCAAACATCTATTTTTTCCCACAAAAATACCTCTTTCATCCTGTCTATGGGTCTGATTACAAGAAAATTCTTCTATAGGAGAAGAATTAATGTTTTCCTCACAACTGGAGAGTTCGGCATGCGATCTATAGCAGAAGTTGCCCTATCTTTGTCAGTGTCAGAATCATCACACCCAGTTTCCTCAAGAATTACTTTACAGAGGATGCCCACATATAATGGCTTTTGTGTTCCAGGATTCACTGTTTGTAGTGCCTGCCTTGCCAAAATTAGGAAAGTCATATTTCTTAACTGTAATTACTTCTTCAGATGAATAATGTTTAATCTTTTGTTTTGCTTAATAGGGGTTCCTGTGGAAGAGAACAACTCGAAGGAGGAAAGTCTGCCCAGTCTAATGGTCTCTTATCCCAGTTATCCCCACTATGATCTCCCAGACGGTCTCCAGACATAGTGAAAATGGTCCTCCCATGCCAGTATCAAGCAGTGGAACAGCCAAAGAGTAAGTAACTGATCTCCAGGTCATAATGGCTGAAAGGACTACAACAAAGGAAGCCAGAGAGGTAAGTGAATTGACTGAGAACAACCAATGGCCACTGCAAGTTCACTCACTGTCAGCTGAGGCATAGACCGAATCAGCAACAATGGCAAGGAATCCTTGCTAAGTGATTTCTTCTGTCTAGGTACGGAAGGAGAAGAACCAGCAAAACAGGAGTAATTATCCAAGCTGTAGCAAAGGAAGAGGAGACAAAAGTGGTATGCACTGCTGGAGTGAATTGGCTGGAATGTAAGTTGTCACTGAGTGTTCACAAGCAGCTCTTTTCCCAGTCCCTTCACAAGAAAAAAGCACAACCAGAAAAAAACAGCTGTGTAAGTAAACTTACCACAACAGTAAATGTTCAAATGATTACTGCTGCAGTAGCCTTAATCATATGTGCTATATTCTGCCAAGGAACCAGACTTCCAAGATGGCTGCACATTGAGTAACAGCTTAATTCTGGCTCTCCCAGTGTGAAAACAGAAACTTAGCAGAGAAAGCCAGTGGACCTGGATTTTTGAGTAAATTTCAGTATCTAACTAGTAAGTGCACTGCCTGGATGCCAGGAAAAAAGAAATGCAAAGGACCTGAAGGAAAATCAGCTATAAAAGGTGATGAAAAAACACTGACTGGGAAAAGTACTCTAGCTGTTCAGCAAAAAGAAGTGCAAGCTCCAGTCATGGCTTGCAGTAACCTTGAGGAAAGTATGAAGCAATTGCATACAGACCTGACTAAAATAAATGACACCCTGATGGAGTATATCAACTCAAAAATAAAAGGCTGGAAAAATTGAAGCAGCTTTAAACAAATACTCAGGTGACATGATAACACTACAAAACTCAGAGGTCAAAATGAAGAAAAGGCTGGCTGAATATGAGACTGCACAAAAAGAGAATGATATAATTACAGGAGAGAGCACACAGAGAAAACCTAAAATTTTCTGCTGCATCTGGGAAGCTGGAAGAAACAGACTATTAATTTCATAAAAGCACACATAACCAACTGGATTGGTATTTCACAGCAGGAACTGTTAACTGAAAAGGCACATCATGTGTACGCTCCAAACCTGGTTATGAGAAAACAACCTAGACCTTTAATAGTAAAAATGTAGTCTTACCAGAAGAAGGAGCTGATTCTGACAAAACTATAGCAGAAGGAAAAAGTACTAAATGAAGAAGACAGCAGACCTTTTGTGGAGAATAACTATTATTTGTACACCAGGCAGAAGAGGGGTACATTTATTCCATTATTTAGGTAATTTCAAGACGCAGGCATGAAATTCAAACTGCTATTCCCAGCTACCTTCAAAATATTTTTCCTCGGGGGAAAAAAGCATTTTTTGATGAAGTACATGCTAAGGAAGAAAAAGTTTTCCAACAAAAAGTGAGCTGTGAAACAGAAGGCGATAGTGCTTCTTGTTCTTCTTGTAATAAATGCAACAGACAGAAAGTTCCAGTGAAACCTTTCCCACTGCTTCAGTGGAAAATGCTTGAAAGAGGGAAGAAAGCACAGGGGCAGACTAGAAGAATCGAGAATGTACTGGACATGAATTAGACACAGGGTTTGAGAGATGGAGATAAACAGGATAGAACAAGAAAATCTGGAAGTATTGGACTTTCTTGGACTTTGTTAAACTTGTCAGGAACTCTAAGACATGTACCCTACTTCATGTCATTAATGTTTGGAAGCTAAAAGAAGTAACTTGGAAAATGACAAATGTGGGAATACAAATAATTATAATATAATAATATAATTAGCAATAATTATATTTGTGAAACAGGACAGAACAAGAAAATCTGGAAATATTGGACTTGTTTGGACTTTGTTTTGTTAAACTTGTAGCAAACTCTAAAGCACATACCTTACTTCATATTATTAATGTTCCGAAAAATGCTCAGAGAGGGGAAGAGGAGGGAGAGAGTTAACTGCAAGTAAAACACAATTTTACTTAACAGTATTACTTAAGTGGTGCATGACTTTTCTGCATGTTATAAAATGTTTCAGTTATTTTTATGTGTAATGGGGATACTAATGTAAACAGTTGCTTCTATTTATTCTTTTTATTTCTCCTTTCTTCTCTCTTTCCCCTTGTTTAGTTTTAAGAAAGGTAGGCACTGCAAAATAAAAAAAAAAAAAAGAATCAGTTGAAAAGAGCATGACAAAAGAAAAATTAGTGTGCTTTTTTCTCATTCTTGCATAGGGGAATGACTGGGTTATGGCCATTACCTTTATATAGTAACAAGTTTTACCGCAGTGGTGGTGCTGCGGTAGCGTTGTCACCTCACAGTAAGACGCTGTCCAGTTCGATTTTCAGCTAGAGCGTCTTCTGCGTGGAGACATGCGTGAATGGGTGTACCTTCGTTGAAGGTTGTGCGTCAGGGCTGGTAACTCGGCATGTAAAAATCAACTACCAATCATTAGCAGACCGGAGTTCCGCTGTGGTGACCCCTAACCGGGAAAAGCCGAAAGACACAAGTAACAAGTTCTAACAGAAAGCAAGCAAATGATAGAGAATATTGAATATTATAAGGTCTTTTTTTCTAGTAAACAGTCCAGTGTCTGGTTCTCATATCACTAGCAGACAATCTGAGAAAGAGAAATGGCTTGGAAAAAATATTTTCTGAAAGCATTCAAGTGTTTTCTCAGCTGTGAGAGCTAAAAAGATAAGGTAAAACCAGATAGCACTTAACAGAATCACAGGCTCTACCATGCATCTTAGCATGGATAATCTTTCTTTCTGTTTGGCTCGAGACTGTGTGTGTGGCTGTCAGTTTGGAACTTTTGTTCCTATTAAGGGGGTACATCTTCAATATTACAAAATGTACATAGTTGTGTGTTAATAAATTATTAAGTTAATGGGTTTTATGAGGTACTGGGTGTGTGTATTTTAATTTGAGGGTTTTCAATAAAACAAAAAAATTCTGCAAGATGTGACATAGGCTCAAATGGAAATGACAAGAAATAATTGTATAAAAGATCAATCTGCCAAATAGTGCATGCATGTAATACAAAAGCTGGAATTAGACTTTTTAACAAAAAAGCTGTTATACATAAAAGGTGGGAATAATAAACCCTCAATAATATGATTCTTTCTGTAATGTCTTTAAATGTTAATGGTTTCACAGATAAATACAAAAAAGAAAGAGTAGTGAACTATATTAAAAAATGTACAGTGCAAATAGCTATGCTACAGGAGAAACACTTGGAAAGAACTGAACGTGTGAACTGAAAACTACTATAATGGAGCTAAAGAAAATTCTGGGAGAAATAATCAGCTTTCAGCAAGGAATATTACTTATAGGTGGGAGTGGAATTTGATTTGCAACAGTGAAGATGTGTTTGGGGGCCCCCGAAAGGAAAATATAACAAAGGAGGGTAGAAGAAATTTACTAAAATATTTGGCATGGAAGATGTGAATTCATTACTAGGAATTCGGCATGAATTTACATATTATTCTCCAGGATACAAAAACTGGGCTAAGCTAGACCGAATTTATATTTCACAAGAACATGTACATTTAACTGAAGGTCTCGATATGCACTCAATAACTATTTCAGATCATGCGCCAATAGTAACTAAAAGAAAAACATGGGCTAATGAAATAAAAAATGAGACATTGGCTCTTTCCCACCTATCTGTTGAAAAGGGAGGAATTTAAAGAATGGGTAGTGGAAATTATTCAGGAGCTTTCATGTGAAGTAGAATTTAAAAATAGTGTGGGGAAAAAGAAAGGGAGATATGGTTAAGAAGTAATAATTATTTAGAGGGACTGACAAATATTAAAGAATTGCAAAATAGGAATCTTGCAGAACAAGATGAGAAGCAACTACAGAATGCTAAACAGAAAATAAGGGATTACCTCTATAATATGCATGAATGTAGAAAGATTATTTTTAAGCAACTGTTTTCTGATAACAACCCTAGAGCACAAAAACTTTTAGCATAATGACTCAAGCAACAGAAAGTATAAAGGGCTGCCACCAAGCTTAGGGAGCCTATAACAAGGAAGATAACAAGGGATCCTGTAGAAGTATTAGAAATGTTTTGGAAATTCTATGAAAGTTTGTATGAAGCAGAGAAATATGGAAATCAAGAAAAGGTACAAATGGAAATGTTTATGGAAGAATTAAATATATCAAGGCTAGAGGGAAAGGAGGCTCAATTACTAACAGGCTAGAAGGAGATGAGATAAAAATGGTGATTGTTAGAAAAATATGTATTAATGTGTGTATGCTTAATGCCAATTAATAATCAAATGATTTAATACGCTTTTCATTCTATTTTTCATGCACTGTGTTATATATAAATTGAGTTTCATATGAGACTGAAAAAGATGCTTTTTGAAAACTGCAGTATGCTTTCTGAAACTTGCAAGTTGCCCTCTGACCTAGTAACTGCTAGCACAGCAATATTCGTGTTTATGCCTTTTTGGAAATGTACTTGAGAAGCAGGTGCTTATCTGCTAGGTCAGGAACAAATGAATGAACAATACTATATTCTGTAAATGTAATGATTTTAGACAATCAGCTCTGTTCGAAGCATGAGAACATGTACAACTGCAGTAACTTAGAGATAAAGTAGACAAAGGATTATTAGAGAAATGAACTGCTAGCATTGTGCTTGAATTAGCCATAGTACCTTGAATGGTAACATAACATGTATCTAACTGGGAGTAATCAAGGCCATGTTGTTTTCCTCAGGATGTTTCACATAAAAATTGATAAATCAGCAGAAATTCATGGGAATGATGGTCAACAGATGATGATGAGAAAGGTGGTAATCTGTTACGTAAGCTTGGCAGGCCATGACTAGTTAGAGAATGTATAAAAATGAAAGTATTTCCTATTTCTAGTTAGACAAACTCTGTATGAGCACGTTTTTGTCTCCTTGCTGCAAGATTAAAGTGCCTTAACCTGAACCTACCGTGTTTTGATCATTTTTAAAGTATATTTTTCCTTTGACATTTTGGTCCTTCGGACCGGAAAGTACCTCTCGCTCTAGGCCTAGGTCAGAATTGGGCCCGGTGGCATGTATCCATATGGAGAAGAGGCCAAATCGGCTCTTCTGTTTTGAAAGACATCCGACTGAATTGTCATTCGAAAGAGGCCAGCTACTGTTTCTGATCTGGGATTGGAGGACGAGTCAACGATCCGGTGGATCAACTCACTGAGAGTCAGGTAAGGAGGAATTACCTTATTTCTGTTTTAAGATCAGGGACTAATTACAGAACTGTTTTTGTCAGGAAGATTTGCATGTGCAGATCAGGGACAAAAAAGGGGTTACTGTTTTGTCATAGATCAGGGAAACAGAATAGGTAGGCAGTTATTCTAGATAAACTGTGAAAAGGTATAGAACTGTGGTACCACGTGATAAAAAGGGTTACGTAACAATTTACAGCTTAGCTAAGGCAGCAATGGGAAATCAGTGTACGAAAAGTTCCCGAGACCCACCCCTAACTGAAGACGCGAAGTATATGCAATTACAGCGTGCCGACAATGTTAAGTATTATACAAAATGGGTTGATAAGTATAAATTTGATGGTAATTTAGATAAACTTGCACTTATTAAACTTGTCAGGCAACTAAAAACAGACGCAAAAGGTCAATTAAAAAAGCAACGACAATTAGGAGTCCCTCAGGCGCATGGGTGGCTTGAGGAAGCAAATCGCAGGGAACAAAAGATAAAGAATTCAAAAACTATGTTTTTAGACAAAGAAGATAATAACTTGGTAATAGCAATGGTCCCTCCTTCGCCCCCTCCGCTTCCCTTACCAGAATATGAAGCGAGTGGACAAGTTGATCCACCTCCGCTATATCCAGCTGTTTCTACAGCATCAAAACCATTTGTCAGGGATCCTATCGAGACAAGGTCTCGAACAAGCGACTTCAGAAGGGAGATTGAATTATGTGAAATAAATAGAAAATCACAAGCTATGAGTGAGGAAGAGATATGTCCACTCATAGAAGTACCAAATCCTCAGGCAGGACAGGCAGGACAGGATCTGACTCTTTTAGTTTATAGACTGTGGACACCGGAAGATATCCGGAAAGCCACGGAGGGAATTCCCCATCCGAAAGTGAATTTTCGAAAATTTTTAGAAGACTTACAGGGTATGAGATTAAGTTACCATTTGAATGGAGAAGAAGTAGAAAAAGTACTTAGACAAATTGTAGGTCCAGATTGGCACATGATCATTGGCGACTGGAATCCTCGTGACGCACAGCTTAGACCACTCCCACATACTAATGCAGAACTGGGCGGCAGATTGAAAGGTCTGACAGACCGAATCTCTGAAAAGTGGAAGCCTAGGGCTGATTGGACTTGCATTAATCAGTGCATTCAACAAGAAGGTGAAACAGTTGATAGATATTATGCTAGATTATTAGAGTGCTTTAATAACCACTGCGGAATGCAGATACCAGAAAACCAGACACAAGATTCCCCATATGAACAACAGCTAAAGAATGCATTCTTAAAGGGTAGTATAACTCCCATTAGCATCTTTATTACAAAGCACATGGTAGATCATCGTACGAGTAGACTGCAGCCATTACTTGAATATGCTAGACATGCAGAGAGACATTTTAATAGTAAAAAGAAAAAGAAAACTCAAGTATTTTCGGCAGAAGATGGGTCAGAAGTATTTGTAGTACAAACTGGAAGAAAGGGTAAGAAAAATACCCAGGGAAATAAACAATCTGACAAGCGATCAGAAGATTTTGAAGAAAGAAAGAAAAGAGGTGAATGTTTTAAATGCGGGAAAAAAGGACATTGAGCAAGGGATTGCAGGCTAAATAAGAAGGTGACTACAGAAAATAAGGAAGATGAGGAATGACTATATGATAGTCAGGAATCACTAAATGAAAATAAACAGGAAAGGACAAGTGCAAATGTGATAGCAAGGGTAGAGGATGTGACAGAAGGGGAAGAGGATGTACATGAATTTGCAGACATTGAAGAAAATGAAATTTTGGACTTAGCCATATTGAGCCTAGAGCTTTACTTAGCAGATACAAAACCGGAAGTGACGCTTCTGGTAGAAGGGAGGGAAGTCAAATTTGTGTGCGACTCAGGGGCTTCATGGACCCTGATACACCCTTCCAAATTACTGGAAGATTCAGAATCACCAGATTATATACTAGTGAAGGCAGCTAATGGACAGCTGTATCAGGAGCCACTCTCCCATGACATAGCAATAACGGACCCCGTTTCAGGGATGACTCAGAGAAGTAAAATTGTAGTTTCTGCAAAATGCCCAGTAAACCTTTTGGGTAGAGACTTAATGCAGATATTTGGCATAGCCGTAGTTCCAACCATGCAGGGTATGGAAGCACAGCGACAAATGGATACATTTGTAGTGCGACCGGAGGGTGACACATATTATTGGTGCAGCCAGGACTTGGTTACGACTGGTCCAGGGGCAGTAACCGAAGAACTGATGAACGTAGCCATCAGTACGTCCCCTTCCCCCGACACTGACAAAGAACATTTGTTGCATTGTACTCTATATTACTGTAATAGACCAGGACCTGATAAAGATTATGAGCAGGAATTGTTTCAGAACCACGCAAATAGACTAGTGTTACGAAACTTGTACTGGGACACAGAAGGAAACAGTGTAGTAAGCTGTACATTGCCCCAGGAATTTTTAGCACTCTACAAATCTAATCGATTGCCACATGTTAGCTTAACTAAGAATAGAAATTTGAAATGGGCAGACTTAGGAGAAAAAGTCACAAGGTGGGAAAAGCAGACAGAATTAGAACTCTCTGAACAAAGAGTACAGAAACAGAAATTAAATTGGATAACACAGACACGCCCAGCTGTGCACTCACAGGCTAGTTAGAATAGCTGAGTATTACTCTTATTGGAAGAAGAGGGAAAAGCCTTGCAGAACATACCAGAGACTCTCTGGTCAACAGGGAAGTCAGATGTAGGACTTATACGAACAGCAGGACCAGTTACTATTACGCCAAAGTCAGCATTTAGACCTCAGAAAAGGCAGTATCCCTTTAGAAAGGATGCAGAGATAGGAATCAAACCTATAATAGCAGCCTTACTTAAAGAAGGAGTCTTAATAGAATCTCCTGATTCACCATGTAATACACCCTTATTTCCTGTCAGGAAAGCAAACGGGGAATGCCGTATGGTCCAAGATTTACAAGCTGTAAATAATGCAGTTATACCCAGGGCACCAACGGTGCGAGACCCGCACACCTTACTGAATGATTTAAAGCCTCAGCAAAAGTATTTTTCTGTGATAGATATTAGTAATGCATTTTTCTCAATACCGATACACCCTGACAGCCAATATTGGTTTGCATTTACATTTCAAGGGAAACGGTATACATATACGAGATTACCACAGGGATATTGTGAAAGTCCAACAATATTTGCACAAGAAATGGCAAGCGACCTGGCGGGATTTATCCCACCGAGAGGTAGTCAGAATTTACTTTATGTAGACGACATTCTGCTGGCAGCCCCCACCAAGTAAGAATGCAAAGAGGACACCATAGCATTATTACAGTTTTTAGCTACTCAAGGACACAAAGTAAACAAGAACAAACTACAACTTTGGAGAAAACAAGTTAAGTACTTGGGATATGTAATATCCAAAGAAGGTAGAATATTAGATGAAGATAGAAAAACAGCAATATTACAGGCACCTAGACCAACTACCAAGAAGGAAATGATGTCCTTCCTGGGAACTACTAGTTTTTGTCGAAGCTGGATATCAAATTATGCTTTGGAATCTGCTTCGCTGGCCAATTTAATATTCAAAAAGCCGATGGCAGCACAGGATTTATTACAATGGATACCAGAAGCAGCTTTCTGCAAGCTGAAACAACTGTTAGCATCATCCTTAGTTTTAGGATTACCAAACTATCATAAGCAATTTTTTCAAACTGTAGACTGTAAGCAGGGTTATATGACATCAGTATTGACACAGCAGCATGGGGACAAGCAACGCCCCATAGCTTACTATTCATCACAGTTAGACCCAGTGGCGTGGTCCCTGCCCCACTGTGTACAAGCAGTAGTTGCAGCTGCAATGGCAGTGCAGGCTTCGGCCTCAGTAGTGTTATTCCACCCTCTCACATTGAGAGTGCCTCATGCAGTCGCAATTATTTTACTGCAAGAAAAAGTAGCACATCTTTCTCCTGCTAGACATCTATCCTGTATGACTATACTGTTGAGCCAACCTCATATGACAATTGAACGATGCACAACTTTGAATCTGTCAACCTTGCTCCCAACCCCTGCAGATGGCAAACTGCACTGCTGCCTGCAGGAGATTGAGCAAAAGACATTACCTAGACAAGACCTTACAGATGTTCCCTTGGATGATGCTGAGGTGACATCTATGTGGATGGCTCGTGTAGGAGGGGTCCTACAGGACAGATCCTAGTGGGGTATGCAGTCGTTTCTGATACTGAGACTTTAGAAGCAAAATCTTTACCAGACAATTTATCTGCACAAGCGGCAGAGTTGATTGCCTTGACAAGGGCATGTGCCTTAGCAAAAGGCAAGAAAGTGAACATTTATATTGACAGTCAGTATGCTTTTTCTACTGTACATGTTTTTGCGCAGCAGTGGAAAAATAGAGGAATGATAACATCCACTGGTAAACCAATTAATCATGTGCAATTCATTTTAGATCTATTAGACTCTATTCAGTTACCTCAAAAAGTAGCTATTTGCAAATGCATAGCTCATACCAAGCAACAGGATAGGATTTCAAAAGGTAATGCGTGGGCTGATACAGCTGTGAAGCAAGCAGCTTCAGCCTCAGAAGCTTTTCTTTTGAGTGAGGAATTACAACCCTCTGAGACTTTAGATTTAGAAATGTTAAAAACAATGTAGACACTTACTACAAATGTAGAAAAACAGAAGTGGATAAAACGAGGAGCAATCCTTGAAAAGGGACTGTACATCTCCAAGGAAAAGAAACCCATTTTGCCATCTAACTTGTTTAGATATGCAGCTTTGTTGAGCCATGGGCAGAGCCATGTCTCAACAGGAAGGATGGTACAGTTAGTGAATCGAGTGTTTACAACCTATGGATTTACAAATTACACAAAAAATTTCTGTGCAGCATGCCATGTTTGTAACAAGCATCACGCACAAGTGGCATTGAAGCCTAAGCAAGGGAGTTTCCCTACACCACCTTATCCATTTCATACTATTTGTATGGATTTCATAGAACTGAATAAATGCGAGAATAAAAAGTATTGCCTTATCATTATAGATATGTTTTCCAAATGGGTGGAAGCTTTTCCAACTAAAAATCCAGATGCAGCTACTGTTGCAAAGGTCCTTGTTAAAGAAATTATACCCAGATTTGGCATACCGGAAAAGATTTATAGTGATAACGGTACACATTTCGTGAACCAAACAGTACAGCAACTTAGTCGTTATTTTGGAATATTGTTAAAAAATCACTGCGCTTACCACCCCCAATCTGCAGGGTTAGTAGAGAGGCATAATGGGGTGTTGAAGGGTAAGCTTAGGAAGTTGATGAGCGAGACACAAAAGAACTGGGTGCACTGTTTGCCTTTAGCACTGTTGAGCATGAGAACTGTTCCAAATGCAAAGGGATTAACTCCTTTTGAAACTTTGTTTGGGAGGGCATATTATACACCTCAGTGGAAACCTCTCATGTCTGCAGAGCAAGAGGCTGACAGTTCACTTGCAGGGTATATGAGGCGATTTTTGAATAACAAACTTTTACAGTTAAATTCTGTTTCAGATAAAGAGCAACCGAAATCGGAAGCGCCAGTAGCCCCAGGCACCTGGGTCTGAGTGAAGATTGTGAAGCGAAAGAAATGGAGTTCTCCGAAGTGGGAAGGACCGTACCAGGTACTACTGTCAACACCCACTGCAGTCAAGATCGCGGAGCGCGCTTCCTGGATTCATTTGACGCACTGTAAACTGGTTAAGAACTTTGAATTGGACAAAAACTTTGTTACTGTTGTACAACGAGAACATAATGGCCAGGTACAGAGTGAATAGAGACATTGAGCAACATCAGAAAACTTGTATGATCATTTTAATAGCTATGCTAATCACACTGTTCTTTTTGTTGTGGCCACTCCTTTTTCCCGCCACAAAAATTGAACTGATTAGACATAATGAACCAAACATAGACTGGCATCCAAACTTTAACACTTATCAGGCAATTACACGTGTGTATGCTGAGACTTTTAATGTTTCGAACTGCTGGGTCTGCACGGCCATACCAACAGCATACGGGGGTTTATTGATGGCTGCTATCCCCCTAGGGGTCAAAGAGACCTGGGAAAATCTGTTTTTTGACACAGTTGCTATTAAAGCACATGATAAGGTAGCACTGTATTTGCCTGTAACACAAAAAGGAATTGTATGTTTTTACAAAAATGACACCATCCAAGTGGGATGGAGTAAGTGTAATGTCACGGTACAGTATAAATGTTATAAAAAACCAAATGATTTAAGTGGATCTTGTAGTACAGATTATGACTCATTTTTGAAATCTATGCATAAGACTCTTGATCAGGTACAACGTAATCCTGTACTTTTTAAACAGTTATCTGTAATAGATAGGAAAATGTTTCATGCAGGGCAGTCATTTCATAACAAAGTAACAACTAAAGTAGAGGATTGTTATTTTGTGTGTGGTAAAAAAGCATATAAATGGTTACCTGAGAATTGGTCTGGCAGTTGTTTTTTGGGGTACCTGGTCCCGGCCATCCGACACACTGCAGTTTTGCCTCAGGGAAATATTCGAAATACCCGAGATGTGACCAGAAAGACTATTAAGAAACCTGAGAATCCAGTGGGACAGATCAAAGCGGGCTGGAAAGACCATCGTAATGTGGGAACCAAACTTGCACACATGGACTTGAGTGATGCTGTCATATCCTGGGCAGGTATATTACCTGCATATGGTGCAGTTAAATCGATATGGGAGCTGCGAAAACTGTCAAAACTTCTCGAAGTAATGAGTAATGCGACTTTTTCTGCTCTTGAACTGATAACTGATGAACTGAATGCTATGAGAACTGTAGTACTCCAAAACCGAATGGCTCTTGACTTCACCCTAGCGGCGAGGGGTGGGACGTGTGCTTTAATCAAAGAAGAATGCTGTGCATTTATTCCTGATCATCAGCATGAGATTAACGATCATCTCAAGGTGATACAGCAAGTGTCGGCCATGACCAAACCAGGCCCAAACCCTCTGACAGACTTTTTCCAGAATGTATTTGGGGGGGGGTGGGATTCCATCCTAATGAACATATTGATTGCCATTGGGGTAGGATTACTCCTAATAGGAGTTTGTGTTTGTTGTGGAATCCCCTGCATGAAGAAATTAATCAAAGAATTCATAGATATATCAGTATCTGAGACTATGTATCAAAGTACTGAATTTGAAGAGCTGCTAGAATGTGAAACATCTTGATAGAAGTTTAAACTGAATGACTTTCTTAACTGCAAATCCTGATTGGAAGAGGTTAGGAAAAGAAGCAAACTGTTTATTCTTTTTTGAAAATAGAATTAAAAAGTATTAACAGGAGGGAAATGTTAGAAAAATATGTATTAATGTGTGTATGCTTAATGCCAATTAATAATCAAATGATTTAATACGCTTTTCATTTAATTTTTCATGCACTGTGTTATATATAAATTGAGTTTCATATGAGACTGAAAAAGATGCTTTTTGAAAACTGCAGTATGCTTTCTGAAACTTGCAAGTTGCCCTCTGACCTAGTAACTGCTAGCACAGCAATATTCGTGTTTATGCCTTTTTGGAAATGTACTTGAGAAGCAGGTGCTCATCTGCTAGGTCAGGAACAAATGAATGAACAATACTATATTCTGTAAATGTAATGATTTTAGACAATCAGCTCTGTTTGAAGCATGAGAACATGTGCAGCTGCAGTAAATCAGAGATAAAGTAGACAAAGGATTATTAGAGAAATGAACTGCTAGCACTGTGCTTGAATTAGCCATAGTACCTTGAATGGTAACATAACATGTATCTAACTGGGAGTAATCAAGGCCATGTTGCTTTCCTCAGGAAGTTTCACATAAAAATTGATAAATCAGCAGAAATTCATGGGAATGATGGTCAACAGATGATGATGAGAAAGGTGGTAATCTGTTACGTCAGCTTAGTAGGCCATGACTAGTTAGAGAATGTATAAAAATGAAAGTATTTCCTGTTTCTAGTTAGACAAACTCTGTATTAGCATGTTTTTGTCTCCTTGCTGCAAGATTAAAGTGCCTTAACCTGAACCTACCGTGTTTTGATCATTTTTAAAGTATATTTTTTCTTTGACAGTAATGTATAACCAATCTACAGGAAAGTACTCAAGAATAGATGGCTTTCCTGTGGATGTTTGGAAGATAGGAGGGAAAAAGTGATAAAGGTCTAGAAGGTGTTGTTTAACAGTATTTTAAGAGTAGGAAAAGCACCCACTGTATATCCTGGAAGAAAATGGTGGTAGCTGCAATACTTAAAGAGGGTAAAGATCCATCAGATACAGCTTAATTTTAATACCAAATCATGACTATAAAGTGTTTATGTATATTGCTAAAAAAATGACAAAAGTGATGCCAAAACTGACAGATTGAATCAAAGTAGTTTTGTGGTTGGGAGGCAAACATTTGACAACATAAACAGAACAGTGATGATCCACAGGGAAGGAGAGTGTAAGAAAATACCACTATTGCTGGTAGGTCTTGATGTAGAGAAAGCATTTCACAGAGTAAGCTGAGATTTTATAAGCAGAGCACAGGAGTGGAAGCATTTGCATTCCTTGATAAAATTATAAGATTAATTAGGAGACTATATGAAGGATCAGAGGTGAAAATTAAAGTGGGTGGGGTACTCTCTGATAACCTCTGCTTGACCAGAGGAACCAGGCAGGGGTATCCTCTCTCCCCTTTGTTATTTGCATTATATTTAAAACCACTGGCAAAACAATAAGGCACTCAGAAATTCAAGGATAATTGGTATAGTACTCAAAAAAAAAAAAAAAAAAAAAAAAAAAAAAAAAAAAGCTGGCTCTATTTGCAGGTGACATTATTTTATATCTGACAAAAGCAGAGCTGTGGTATATACTGAGACAATTTCAAACTTTTTCCAGATACAAAATTAATAAAGCTAAAACAAATGCAATAGCAGTAAATTATGTACCTACATATGAATTGGTTCGGCAATATCCATATTTATGGGGACATGGTAAAATTAAGTATTTAGGAGTACGGATTAAAAATTATGCTGGTGTGGCAGCTAAGGATATGGGGGAAGAGACTAAACAAAAGATAATACAAAAACTGTTATATGGATATTGATAGTAAGATATAAGCATTTAAAATGTTTTTAGTTCCTTTAGTCTTGTATACTATGTCAGGCATATTTTTATCAACCAGAGGAGAAGTCGTGGACAGCAATTAATAAAGAGCTGAAGGATTTTATCTGGGAGGGAAAGATGGCAAGAGTCAAGTGAGATAAGCTTATTCGTCCAATAGAACAGGATGGATTGGGATTATCTCAGCTGAATGGGTATTTCACAGCAACACAGTTAAGGTTCCTATACACAGCACAAGCAGAAAACTATACTTCAAAGTGAAACAAATGATGATGAAACAGGGGGAACTCAAGTAAGAAGGAGAGATTGGGATTTTGGATGTAGTCCTTTAAGGAGAACAATAATCATACAGAACATTATATTCATAAAGTAGCAGAAGGTCTTCTACGAACTAAACCAACATATGAATGGAGAAAGAAGATTCTGTCATTAAGGATGACTGCAATTAGGGATACAGACAATAGGCAAGAAGGGGCAGGAATATACTGGAGAAAACTAGTAAAGGAACTAAGGTACTGGGAGCAAGTAACTAGAGAGGGAAAGGTAACAGAATGGGAAGATGCCAAGAACTTATTTGGACTCCAGGCTACAGATTGATATTGGAGTATAGGCAAAGAGAAAGAAATAGGGAGCCCAAAATGAAAGACCAGCATTGGTAAAGTTCTCAGTAGAATCTAGAACAGAAGTTGCCGTTAAGAAAGGAATAGTTAGAAGAGCATATAAAATACTGCATGATAACTATAAGAATCAATCAGAAGGGGTTAGGGCATTAAGAAGGACTGGGAAAAGAGATTAAATAATTAATTCACAAAGAAACAATAGGGGGATATATGTATGTCTCCCAAATATGCAACAAAATTTAGAAGATTTAGGATCTTTTGCCTGGAAGAGTTTACATTTTTATACCTCAAGCAGTCTTCAAAGAATTTTTCCTCAGTGGACAGCAAATGTTGGAGGCATGATGGGGAAGAAAGAGGCAACTGGGAACATACTTTCTGGGAGTGTAATGAGATGGCAGACTTTAAAGACTCCCTGCAGACTGCTCTGTCAGAGATGCTGGGTGAGCAAATTGGAGTAACTAGGGAAATATTTTTTTTTTGACCTATGAGACAGGCTTGGAATTGCCTAGACATGGTAACACCTTGCTAACTCCAATTATGATGGCTGTCAAAAAAGCAATTACTAGAAAATGGAAATCGAAGTCTAAACCAACTTTACTAGAAGTAGCAAAGATAGTAACAGAGATAAAACAACTGGAACTGGGATCTTTAGAAAAGGGTAGGAGCAAATTACATAGGGAAAAAATGGGAAATGTGGGATCAATACATGCAGAGGAGGAATGAAATTTAAAAGAACGGAGGATTTGAATGAGCTATGTAATGGCTAACTAACAATGACTAGATATGTTAAAAGGGATTTATGTTTGCAGCTACAGTTGTGTCGGCACTGTTTGCAATGTATAATGTTTGCAACCGAGACTGTGTCACTATGGTTTATTTTCATTTATACAAATGTAACACTGGCTATGTCATACACGATAATTTAATAAAGATGCGTTTTGCTTAAAAAAATAAAAAGGATATAACATCAGCTCAGCTTCCACAACTTCAGGGAATCTTTCACATGTTCAAGCTTTCTGTCAGCTCAAGGTGAGCTGACTAGAAGACAAGTCAGGATACCAGAGGCTGAGCCCTGAAAGAACAATACTATAAGAACAATACACAACCACACCCTGGCATAAACACACCAAAAAACCAAGGGGATGGATGGCAGGGAATGACTACTGTAGCAGTGATTATTCGAACATCTCCTGTTATGGTACATTTACTTACACAGCTATACTATGTTAATCATACTGATCACTACTGCAATAACCTTAGGTATACGAGTAGATTACCCTAGATTACTATATTTGGGAGTTAGAAGGAGAAGTGTCCAGAAGTCCCTGGAGAATGGTCCTTGCAAAACCTAATCTAGACCTAGAGAAGGAATCAAACCTATGGTGCATTTTAAAAGTGTGTACAGAAGACCAAGTAGCAATTTCTAGAATCCTTCTGGAATCCAACCCTTTCCAAAATGCAACAGATGAAATCATAGCCCTGGTAGAGTGGACCTTGACCCTGCCTGGAATAGTTTTGTTGTGATGAACACAACAAAAGTTAATAGCTTTAGACAACCATTTGGAAATGATCTGTTTTGACACAGGTTGTACCTTCTTCTTACCTTCACAAAAAATGAACAATTAATCTGAAAGATTTAGTCTGTGGACATCCAAGGTATGGCGCATCCTTTCTCCCTCATTTTTGGGTTCAGGAAAGAAAATAGGGAGATAGACAGTTTAAAGTAACCTTGGATACAATTTTGGCACAAAAGGAGGATTAGTTCTCAAAGATTGCCGGTTATTGGAAAATGAGATAGGGGTGACTCACCATATGAGCTTGCAATTTGAATATATTTCTTGCAGAGGTCAGAGCAATCAGTAAAACACTTTTCCATGTTAACAACCTCAAGTCAGCCAGGTTAGCTGGTTTAAATGGAGCAAGTATTAGCTTCTCTAATGCAAAATTAAGATCTCAAAGAGGAGACACAGGTTTTCTTGGAGGCCTCTTATGCAAAGCCCCCTTTGAAAACATTCTGACATGAGAATGCATTAAAAGAGGAGGATCTGTGGGCAGACATGCTAAAATGATTGACAATTGAACCTTGATAGAGCAGTAGGAAAGGCCAGAGGATAACAACTCACACAAATATTGTAAAACCAGAGAACAATTACACCAGAATAGGTGCTGGTTATATGTTGTTGGCACCAACCAGAAAACCCCTTCCATTTGCTAATATATGATTTTCTACTAGCAGGCTTTCTTGCCTCCATTACTACCTGCTGCAGGTCCTCAGTAAACATGTGCCTAAAAGGAATTAAGAACCTGCAATCCAGGCAGTCAGTTGAAGATGACTGGTGTGAGGGTTTATCAAACAATCCTAGTCTTGTGTGAGTAGATCCAATTTGTGAGGAAGCTTATGACAATGGCCATTTCCAAAAGAAGGTAGAACCACAATTTCCAGAGCCAGAAGGGTGTCTCCACAATGATCTTGAGGGATTCCTTCTGAATCTTCAGAAGTACCCTGAATATTAGTGGAAAGGGTATTAAAGTATATAGGAACATTCCTGTCCAATGAAAAGAAAAGGCATATGTCTTCCAGTCTTTCTTGCATGGAGTCCTGGAGCAGAATGTTGATAGCCGATTGTTCAGACAGGAGGCAAAGAAGTCCACTTCAGGAACTTCTCACAGACAGATCAAATCTTGGAAGACCCTCAGATCTACTTTCCATACCTGAGGGTCTGCCCTTGTCCTGCTCAGCTTCTCTGCCACAAAACTTTGCTCTGGCAGAATGTAGGGATGCCTGTAGAGTGAGACTGTCCTGTAAATCAGAAGCTAACATGATTAGTATGCAGTGGGGGGTACAAAGTGGTTCTCCTTTCTTGTTCATGCACCACATTACTGCAGTATTGTGTGTAATAACCTATAGAGAGCACAGGCACCAAAGATGGTTCAAAGAATTGAGTGCCTTGATCAGGGCATGCATTTTTTTTATATTTAGGTGCTTGTGTCTGTCCTTGTTGTCCCACATACCTTGTTCTTTTAAACCTTCTGAAACTGCTCATCAAGCAAATTCTAAGGAATCTGTGATGGCTTACTGATTTGGAACTGGAAGAGAAAAGGCTAGATATGGCTTTAGGAATATCTGTTATCTCCATCAACTGACTTCCCTCCTCACAAACCTCAACAGTGGGATCTACACAGACAAGGGCTGTTGGTGCAGAGAATCATAGAAGCCATGAGACCCAAAATCCAGAGGTATTCCCTCTAAGTGTCCGAAATCTGAGTAGAAAACCCTAGAAATATATCTAGTTGTGCATCTATTTTTCCCCCCTGGAATCAAAGCTCTTTGAACTGTGGTGTTGGATATCCCAGAAACACAATCCTGTGAGGAGGAGTCAAAAAAGACTTTTAAATGTTCTCTTGGAATCTCAGCTTGTGTAAGAGATCTCTCACCCAAAAGAGATATTCCTGACACTTTGAGAAAGATTCTTCAAAGATAAGCAAGTCATCTAAATATGGAGGTTTAGGAAAGATGGGGCACTGACCATGTCCCTTTATGGACAGAGGTAGTCTATTACATGACTAAGGCTCCAAAACTCAAAGACCCACTACCCAGATACTACTCCATTCCATATACAGGGAATCATATTGTCATATCCTCAGTATTACTGGCTAGGCTTGTAAAGGCTTTTGTGCCATTAGTCTAGTAATCACATGAACCAAGCATTTTCTTTCTTTGGCACTAAAACAATACTTGAATAAAACTCCTTTCCCATCTGGAAAGGGGACCTGCTTCTATTACTCCCTGGGACAGCATGTGGTGAAGGACAAGTGGAAACAAAAGTGTCTGTTCTGAAGGATGAAGAATTACCTTTTGGAGTGAAATTCCTCCCTCTATAGTCTGTAACTTTAATGAATGTTTCAGACAAATGGATTCTGAAGAGCAATCTGCTGCCAAAGAGAAACTTTAACATTCAGACTTTCTGGAAGAAATAAAATGGCTGCCAGAGTGGGAGGGGGGAACAAAGTCTCTTAATTAGTTATTCTGACTTATTAGACTGTCCTTGGTTTGGGAGTTTCCAGAATTCTTCTGTTCTGTTTGGAACTCCTGTATTTTGTTGACACTGTTTATTTTATTTTTTTTTACCAAAACTGGAAGAGGAGTTAGAGAATCCCTTGGAAAAGGAGGGCTGAGATTCCCTATATCAGCTTACCCCTTTCATCACACTTTTTGATTACCTTTGCAGCATGGATACCAAAAACTAAATTTCTATCCAAAGAAGAATTTAAAATCTCATTTTTAACATAATTTAGCAGGTTCTGAGAATGCAGCCATACAAACCTCCTCAAAACAGTACCAGTGGCCACAGCCCTGGAAGAAGTATCAACAGAGGCATACTGTAAAGAATGAGTAGTGACTTGAGCATCATAAGAAATTAAATTTAAAACAAACAGTTTTCCTCACAAGAAAAAACTGAAGATAAAACTTTCTTCACACTTGCGCAGTTAGTCAGAACAAACGTGAGCCTGAAAATACAAAATTCTGAAGTTTAAAACTTGCAGAAACATACACTTTGTTCCCATACTTATCAGAAAGAGTAGGACTGGAATTAACTAAATGTTTCACAGTACAGAGATTACCTAAAGCTACAGCAGCTGGATCAGGTTAGGAAAGAATACATAAAAACTTAAAAAGATTGGGGAGCTTTACACAGCCTATCTGGTATAAAGGGGCACAAGATGCTCCCATAGCCACTCCCTTTTTTTGATGGTAGTATTCACCATTAAAAAACACATAATTGTTTTTTAGGACCGTTTCTGTAAATTCAAGAACCAGGTTGATGGACTTGCTGTCCAGCCCAAACTCATTGACTAGAATATTGGAGAACCAATCCAGCCCCATGAAATGGGGAATACTGGGAAAAAGTTCAACAACATCAATAGTGACCATCAGTAAATCCCTACAAAACATACTTTTGTTAATCTTTTTTAGGAACTCCCATGAATCTTTACAAATATGTTGTACCGACTCCAAAAAAGGCTCAACAGTAATATCCACAAACACAGCTAAGGGTTCAGTGATACGCCCTGCTCCCGCCACTATTGGTCTAAATTTAATATTTTCAATACCTTTGTGGGTCTTGGGAATACCAAAAATCGTAGGTATTCTGGGATATCCGACATTCAAAAAATTGTACAATTTCTCATTGAATGCTCCCTGTAAAAGGTGGTCGTGTAAATAATATTTAATTTTTGCATATCCTATGTTAATTTCGTTCTTAGAAACAACCTCGTATTGTTCAGTGTCCTGTAAAATATTGTACATATAACTCTCGTATTCATAATTGTACATTAACACAACACCCCCACCCTTGTCTGGTATCATAACCCTAACTTTGTGTGATTTCAAAAGGTCTAATATGGTATAATCATCCACTGTGAAATTGTTATGTTTACTAACGGTCCTATTAGTGTTTCCACTAGTTCTAATTTCTTTTTCCACCAGTTCCTCAAAAATTCTCAAAGAAGGGTGAATGGGCGGGTTAAAAGTACTCTTTCTAACCAATTCATTATTTGTTTGTACCTGACCTTTGAATATAATGTTGAAATTTAATTGCTTCAAAAACATTTTTAAGTCAATAATCGTGTTAACAGGGCTCCCTGCCCTAGAGGGTACGTAGTGAAACCCTTTTGTAAAAAGTTCAAAAAAAGCTTCAGTAATTGAAAGTTCTGTAAAATTAAAAATGTTAAAATTGCCTAACTTACAAATCACAGATGTCGCAAAGGCTTGTTTGGAATCAGGGGGATGTTTATTGTCCCTACTTTCGTCTTCAACTAATAAACATGATTCATTTAATGATTCCAAGTTCTCCCTGGAAAATAATTCCCTCTCCCACTCCTCCCCTTCCCTCCTCTCTGAAAATAAAAATCCTGAGTGGAACCATTCCTCCCTTTTTCCGCCAGTCTTTCACTTCTTCTTGGACCCTGAGCTTCTTGAATAAAATCATTAGGTCTGTTCGTATTAAAATTGTCAGCCCCTTCCAAAGGGAACACATTGTCATAAAAATTAGTCCGTGGTGTAAAATTGGGTAACGGGTATGCCCTACCTTCCTGATATTCATGTAAATCCCTCTCCAACTTCCTAATTTTTCTGTCTAACATTTTATTACAATAAACATCCACTTCATTGAACACATTTTCATATTGATTTCTTTCTTTTTCAATTAAATAGTCAATATTTAGCTTGTGTTTCAAATCGTCTAATTCCTTCAACAAACTGTCACTTTTACCTTCATATTCTTTAATCATTAGGTTCAAAACTTCAATCCCTGCCCTGTTAAATACTTCCCACAACTGTTGGTGTAGTGAACTATCTGGTATCACATTATTGGGGTATTTAAAAAAACGTAACCCCTTAGGCACTCTGTTGACTTTAACACAATGCTACAAATAATCAATTTCTAACTGGTTTGTTTTAAAAGAATGCATCTTATTTTTAAAAATCTTAAAACAGTCTTCGAACTTTGCGTTCAGGTTATTAAAGTCAGTACCTTCCAAAAAGTTAAACTTTTTGTGAGTCCAAGTCTCAAAATTCGGCGCCGGACCATAATTTCAGTTGGCTGTCATTGTCCGAGCTCCGTTAATCCTCTCCGACCCTGTACTTTCTTTAAAAATAGTAGTAGTGTTCCCCTTTCGTGTATCAGTTCCAGTCATCATGGAGGAGGAGGCCATAGGTCTGTTAATCTCCGTCACTTCTGTTGAACTGGACGCATTGTCTTTGCTTCTAGTAACGATCTCGTTGTAATGTTGTTGGTTACCAGGGAGACTGGCAACAGTTTCTGTGTCCCTGTTAGATAAACAATTGTTCAAATCAGTTAACAAAGCTATTACTTTGTTAAATTCACTCCTCGTGACAGGAGTGTTGTCCAAACAATCCTTTGCTGCACTGTCTCTAAGTAACGAAGGAATTCCATCGGTGATGTTGGTACCCTGCTCGTCAGCCATATCGAAGAAAACCAAAAATCACACAAAAAGCAAAAACCAGTAGTGCGACCAGCGATACCAATGAACACTCTCCAATGAGGATGTAAAACCAATTGGAAAATTAAGATTTCCACAAAGTCAGTCAGCAAAGTAAAAATCCACGTAGTTTATTCCACTTGTTAAAATCAGCACAATGAACAAGAAAAATTGTTGCAAGTTAAGCGCTTTCCCCTAGGTTCAATCCCAGGCTTCATCAGAACAAAGATCCAAAAAGCCATTGGTGAGCTTAAATACCACTCCCTCCATCATGTGACCTATCGTAATCACAATTCTGTAAACATGAAATGCTCCCATGTGAATAGGCGCAATTCAAACTTTATGACCTTACATTCATAACCGCTTGTTAAATTAAACACATTTGGGTAGTCCAAAAGTGAAATGAAAATGAAAATTTCGATAGGTCACATGATGGAGGGAGTGGTATTTAAGCTCACCAATGGCTTTTTGGATCTTTGTTCTGATGAAGCCTGGGATTGAACCTAGGGGCAAGTGCTTAACTTGCAACAATTTTTCTTATTCATTGTGCTGATTTTAACAAGTGGAATAAACTACGTGGATTTTTACTTTGCTGACTAACTTTGTGGAAATCTTAATTTTCCAATTGGTTTTACATCCTCATTGGAGAGTGTTCATTGGTATCACTGGTCGCACTACTGGTTTTTGCTTTTTGTGTGATTTTTGTTTTAAACATAAACCACATACAATGTAAGTGCTCCAAAGCTGTAAAAGGAGCAAATGAAAAAATGAGTAGTAACAGAAAAGTAAGTCGGTTAAGAAATGCTGAATTTTGCCCACAGCTTTAATCTATTGCTATAAGCTCTCAAAGACAACCAATTATAAATTTAACAATTTTACAGAAATACCACAAAATGCTGTTAGCTCTTTTTATTAGTTGTCTCCATCTTCTAAATCATGCAAAGTTTTGTTAATTGAACTTAATCATGTGTTACATTTGTGGAAGTTCAACTTGGTCAGAGAATTAAACAGCAGGTGTAAAACACTTGGTAAGTAAACAAATACACTAAAGCTACTAGCCATTATTCTGCTCCACTATACAGTTTTAAAGCAAGTGCATGTCTGCTACGTCCTGTAATATATCTGTCATTTTAACATTTTTCCTTCTTTTAGCCACCTGACAATTACAAGACCATTAAAAGGTAATGTTCTGCCCATTTTGTATTAATTTAGCAACCAGTTGTATGTACTTGAGGAAGATAATACAAGACTACATAGTTTTTGAGACTTCTTCAAAAGCATTCTACTTACTAGTAGTTACCAACATTAGAGTGTTAAAGGTTTATTTTACAAGTTAAAGTCATTAGATTACTTGACTTTTCCACCTCCTATAATTTTCCTGTTTTGGATTCTGTCCTGACTTTGTGCCCTTTCTCCTTAAGTGTGATCAGGCACACTATTCACATTCTCCTGCTGGTATACCCAGCAACCAGGGGTCAAGTTTCTCCCATTATACTCAATTTCCTTCTTAATGGAGAAATTCATCTCTTTCATTTAACATTACTTCTCATTTTCTTCCTTAACTTATTACTGCAACCCTACATAAACACTGTCCTGCTCCTCAGACTGCTAACTCACATTCTTGAAATGTCTTTATTCCTCTCCATATTTGCCTCCTTGTCTTCAATCACCTCTGTTCGATATCTTCCTTTATCACTATGGTATGATAATAAACATGCCCCTATGATTACTCACCTGTCCATCCATTTTCTAAACTGCTTATGCTAAGAGGGACAAAATGGCAGTAAGCAGAGCAGGGCAGATCAGACTTCCCTTCTGCACTAGCTGTCTGCAGCTTATCTTGCAGATTTCCAGGTATTCCTGGGCAAGCACAGTGAGAAATTACCCTTCCAGTGTCTCCCAGAACTGCTGATTCATGGCTTCTTCTTCATTGAACCTTGTCTGGTACATTGTCCATGGGCACAGCTCAAGGATTATCCTCCCTAAAGCATCAAGCCATCTCAACTGACTCTTTTCTGCTTGGAAAGCAACACAGTTCTACTCTGACATCTTCTGAAATTGTCAAGCCCCTTACAATCATGGGCAGTACATTCAGCAGCCCTGAGAAGGCCCCTAAATCTATCTTGTGCATCCGTAATCTCACCACATAAATCAGTAACGCAAGCTTGTGACCACAGGAGAGGATGAAGACAAAGAACGACTCAAACTGAGAGTTTTATGCTAAGATTCACTTCTTCCTTCACTGACACAGTCTAGTCTATTACAACACCTATAGTACTGTTGCTTCTTCACCCATCTGCTGGCAAGTCTTCCAGTCTCGTTATCATTACTCATATTTCTCCGTCATATTTCGCATTTTTGTTACACTGTTCTGCGAAGATTACTCTGAGAACAGAAGAGTGTTTTAGTGCAAAATCTAATCCATTATCTCATCTCTCATAGCTTTTATACTACTACAGTGTTTCACATTTAATCATTTACCTGGCGTGAGACTGTCCCATCTTAAGAAGTGTAAGTATGTCAAGAGTATTGCAGTCTGGAAGCCTGACACACTGTACAAAAAAAATCAGACGTCTCTATTTATGAACAAGGGGCTTTTTTTTATCCCAACCAGCATCCCATTTTCTTCAACTGCTGTTCACTTCCACAATATACAAAGTATAGAACAGCCAAAGAAAGAGAAAAACACACACATAAAAAGCTTTGCAACTAAACAAGCACATTTAGAAGCCTGGCAATGTAACTACTCAAACATTCCGGGAATATCTAAAACCTAACTCACTATCCGCAATCTTGTACCAGCTATACAGGCAATAACATCTTCAAGGGAGATGGAGTTCATGAAAAAGATCTGGAGAAAATGCAGTACTTCTGTCCAACACAGAAACTGATGGGAATTTTTCTCTGTTGCAATATTTATTTTCAACAGAACCAGTCATACTCATCATCAGTCACAGTGGTTTGATTCCCAATACTGATGCTAGTTAATATACAAAGGGCAACTAGCTTTAAATATATCTGCAAAATGTGTACAATTTCCTTGGGTAAATAGCCAAGCCATAAGACTCCTAAATAAGCATTACATGGTACAGCTACACATCAGAGTTATAATTGCTGGCTACCCAGAATTTCACCTACCTGGGACTTAGCCCAGAGCCTTCCATACAACTTTGTTAACAGTAAGCAAAACCAGAATAAAATTACTTTGCACAAATCACACAGAAGTTTCCAGAAAAAGGAGGTAAATGGCAACTCTCTGGTATCAACCCTCTCTACCATGCTTTAATTTACGCTGCCATAATTCACTCAAAGGTTACACAAGAACATGCCTTACTGTTAACGATACACTGCAGACTTTTATACATTCCTAGTTTACTTCATCCACTCCTTTCTGTATTTTTTGTATGGTTTGTCTACTAGTTTTCATTGTATAAACATTTTTTTGGAGCTGTAAACATGAAAATTGTCAGGACAGTTTTTTTTTTTTTTTGCAAAGCACTGACATTTTTTTTTCTGAGCTGTTAATTACTTAGTTTTTTATGCACCCTAATACACATGGATGGGTATTTACTAGACGATATTACAGATGTATAGTGTTCTAGTTAGATTATGTTTATGGGTAGATAGCTATTTTTTTTCTTGATTTTAGTTCTTGTCACAGACCTGATGAAGGCTTTACTGCATTAGGCAGCCAAAAGCGATTTTAGTTAAAGTCTTTTTATGTGTATTTTATGCTTTTCTTAATACCTCACTTTGGAATATGGGATGCAATTAGATAGGTAGTGTTTTCATTAATTGGGATTTAGTTTGATCTAATCAGTAATAGTATGTGGGGGGGGGGTACTTGTTCTAAAATGCATTTTTACGGCCCTGTTTACACTGTTTGCCCTAAATAGGTTGGTTTAAAATTAAACAATACTTACATTTTCTACACCTACTTTTAAGTATATAAAAGCTAACATGTTTAACATTGTTAAAATATTTCAGATTTTTTTGTTACGGAGGATTGCTTGTCTGTGACGAATAAAGGCTTGTTGCTTTAGAACACTACCCGAGTTTCATGATTTTTGGAAATTACTGTGAATGAGTTCATCAAAGAATTTTTAAGACCACTTGTTTCTTTTGTGTTTTTTTTTTTTTTTTTTTTTTTGTTTCAACACTCGTGGTAGTGAAGTTAAACTAGACAGATTCTTGTGCTTGTTCATTTTTTACAGTTTTACAAAATCTTACCAGAATGGTAGATGTCCTTCTGTTCACTACTGCAGTATTCATTACATTAGGGATTCCCTGCCAAGAGTTTCCCAAGTCCGGCCAGTATACCAAAGCCTTTATGTTGCTTTAAGGTACGCCGTTCATCACACATGTGCTCCTCGCATAGCATAGAGCATAAAGGTGACGTCCAGACATACCATCCTCAGAACTGAGAGCCCCAGTAGGAATGCCAGCCCAAGGAAAAGAAAAGGTAATCAATGCATCCATGCAGGGAAATGGACCAGGGGGTGGAGGGATGGAGTGAATACGTCACAGTAAAGAGAAGGATATCTACCATTATGGTAAGATTTCACACAACTGTGCTATGTCCTTCCATATCACTGTTGCAGTATTCATTACATTAGGGAGAGTGCCAAAGCTCAGGAAGAAACCTGGGAGGATCCAGCAGAGCTCTCCAGGAAACCATGAAGAATGGCCCTAGCTCTAGCCTTGGAGATTTCATCTAACTTGTAGTGCTTTGCAAATGTATGCACAGCCTCAAGAATAAGGTTAGTATCCAAACCTTTGAAAAAAGCACCAGAAAATGCCACAGCCCTAGCAGAATGAGCATTAACAAAATAAGGAGGCTCTTGCCATGAAAAGAATAAAAAAAAGAAATAGCTTTTGAGATCCAAGAAGAAATAGTTTGCTTAGATACAGCCAATCCCAAGGACCTGGGATGAAAGGGAACAAAGAGTTGATCAGATTTCCAAATAGTCGTAGCTGTATCCAAATAAAATCTGAGTTGTCTATGCACATTCTGGGGCAAATGAGTAGACTGATTAAAAGAACTCATTCACCATCTTGGGCATAAAGGAAGAATTAGTACGCAAGGACACCTTGTCCTTATGAAACACCAAAAAAAGGAGAAAAAGCCATAAGGGCTTGAAGCTCAGACACCAGTCAGGCACAAGTAAGGGCTAACAAAAGTCTTCCAAGAGTAATGTTGCAAGGAAGCTGATGCTGCAGGCTCAAAAGGAGTCTGAGTCAGTTTTACCACAACAAAATTAAGATCCCAGGGAGAAGGAAATTACAGTTGTGTACACTTACCATAAATGTACACGTTTGAGTGTATTCACTGTTGCAGTCATCACATTTGGGTTATCTACGTGCAGTAGCCCTCAATCGGCCTGATTATCAAAGTCTTGGGTCCTACGTCGGTTGCTGTCTCATCTTCCGTGACGTCAGGTAGTCAGGGGTATAAAGCATGCAGCCGAGGCCATTACATCAGTTTTTCTTACCACAGATGTCAGGTACCCACCTTAATGGGAAGCAATTATATACATATATATATATATATATATACACTATATATATATATATATATATATATATATATATATATATATATATATACACACACACACGCACACACACACACACACACATGCACACACACACACACACACAAGGTTATACCTTCAACAAAAAAGCAAATACACCAAAAAGCTTTTAAGTATAGTAAAGGAAAATAGCGGTATAGCCAAAAGAAGTCAGGGGGCTGGAGGGAGTGTAACCAGGACTGCAACAGTGAATACACTCGAACATCTACATTTATGGTAAGTGTACACAACTGTACTATGTTCTTCGTGTTTCACATTTGGGTAGATTCCTAAAGCTAAGGATGGGAGGAGGAATTCAGATAGCATTAGGACCAGCTATAAGGCCCTGCAAGACTGCAGTGGCAAAGCCAGCTCTGGATTTAGAGAAAACTGGCAAATGGTAATGCTTGGTGAAAGTATGTACAGAACTCCAGGTAGCAGCTTCTAGGATGTCCCTGGTAGGGACACCTCTGAGAAAAGCTGTACAGGTAGATGCAGCCCTGGTTGAATGGGGTCTAATCCCCTGTGAGATAGGTTTTCCATGGTGCTTATGGCGGAAATTAATGCAATGGCCTATCCATTTAGAAAAGGTTTGCTTTGAAATAGCCTTCTCCTCTGCCCCTGCAGCAAATGCCACCAGCAGTTGTTCAGATTTCCTTTGAGGTTTAGTCCTGTCCAAGTAAAATCTAAGTTGTCTGTGCACATCTAAGGAGTGCAGTATCCATTCCCCTTTGTTCTGTGGATTAGAAAAGAAGGTTGGCAAATGAATGGACTGATTAACAGCCACTGTGGATACCACCTTGGGCATGAAAGAGGGATTGGTCCTGAGGGACACACTGTCCGCATGAAAGATGATAAAAGGCTCCACTGCCATAACAGCCTATAATTCAGATACCCTTCTTGCTGAAATGATTGCTAAAAGGAAAGCCGTTTTCCAAGAAAGGAATTTTAACTCTGCAGTTGCAGCTGGCTCAAAAGGAGGAAGAGTGGGTTTTTCCAATACAAAATTAAGGTCCCAGGCTGAAGTTGGGGCTCTCCTGGGTGGTCTTAAGTTTTTGGCCCCTTTGAGGAACTGATTGAGCAGTGGGTGAGAAAAGAGGGCTGGTTCTGTGTTGTAATGAGCTGAACTGGCTGAGGCGTGAATTTTGATGGAGGAAAAGGAAAGGCCCTTGTGAAGCATCTCAGTTAAGTATTGAAGAATCTGAGGTAAATTGGGTGCTGCTGTGGCCATCCCTTGAATTTGGTTCCAGGCACAGAATCTTCAATTTTTCAGCATAAGATTTTCTAGTACTAGGCCTCATTGCCTCCAAAATGACATCCAACACTTTTTTACTGAGGGATGGTAATGGAGAGATTAGGTAATTAGCCAGGCTGCCAGGTTCAGGGTTTGAAGCTGAGGGTGCAGAATCTGGCTCTCCTGCTGAGACAGCAGGGCAGGGGTCTGAGGTAGGTGCCATGGGGCCAGCTATGACACACTGGCAAGAGGGGGTACCAGTGTTGGCGTGGCCAGTCTGGTGCAATCAGTATCATCCTTGGGTTTGTCCTGTTTGATCTTTAGTAGAACTTTGGAGAGGAGAGGCAGAGGAGGAATGGCATAAACTGACAGATTTTTCCAGCTGAAGGACAGAGCATCCACTTTCCAAGCTTATATGTGGGGAGTCCTTGTGCAGAATTTGTCCAATTGGTAGTTCTGGGGGGAGGCAAACAGGTCTATATCCGGGATCCTCCATTTGTTGATCAACATGTTGAAAATCTTTGGTTCCAGTTTCCACTCGTGTGGGTCCATGAGATTTCTGCTTAGTTTGCTGCCAGTGTATTTAGTTTTCCCGGCAGGAATTGAGCCTGTAGATACACTTGGTAGTTCAAGGCTGTGTTCCACAGAGCCATGGCTAGTCTGCAGAGGGGGTAAGAATGGGTACCCCCCTGCTTGTTTACGTACTACATAACAGTGGTGTTGTCAATCTTTACCATTAATTGTCCTGGAAGAATGTGGTCCTTGACGGCTGTCAGAGCATTCCGTACAGCTAACATTTCTTTTTGATTGATATGCAGGTGCATTTGACTTGGGTTCCATTTGCCCTGATTGCACTTCCCTGCCAGGTAAGCCCCCCCCCCCATGCATAGTCTGATGCGTCTGTTGTTAGAGTTTGAGTGGCAGGAGGTAGAATGAATGGTAATCCCTTGTTTTGGTGGAAGGCCTCTGCCCACCAAAGGAATTCTAACCGTAGGCAAGGTATGATCGGTATCATTGCTTCTAGATCCTGAGAATGTTGACACCATAGGCTTTTTAGATACCACTGTAGTTTCCTCATATGCAGTCTTGCATATGGAATTAGTAGAATGCACAAGGCCATGGACCCCAAGGCTTGCAGTATTTGCCTTGCAGATAGCAGGGTTTTTGTGGCCACTAGTTTGAAGTAAGTTGTCAAATGAATTTGTTTCTCTGGTGTGAGGAAAGAAATCTGGGAAGTTGTGTTCAAGCTTGCTCCCAGGAATATAATTTGTTGACAGGGTACCAGATGCGATTTCCTTTAGTTTATGGTGTACCCCGGACAAGTTAACACTTTCTGTACAAATGCCAGATGATTCAGAAATATGTTCTGGCTTTCTGCCTGAATTAGACAATTGTCCAGGTATGGGTATATTTGAATATTTTTTTGCCTGCAAAATGCAATGACTGGAGCTAGGCATTTTGTGAATACCCTGGGCGCAGTAGATTAGCCAAAGGGCAGTGCAGAGAACTGATAGCGCATGCAGCCTGCTTTGAAGTGTAGGTATTTTCTGCAAGATTCCCTGATTGGGATGTGCAAGTAGGCTTCCTTTAAATCTAGCTTTGCCAACCAGGCATCTTTGCCTATCATAGGAAGCAACTGGTGAAGAGTTAGCATCTTGAATTTTGGAATCACCAAAAAGGTGTTTAGGATAGACAGGTTCAGGATAGGACACCATGAGTTGTCTTTTCTGGGTACCAGGAAAAGTCTTGAGTAGAAACCTTGTCCCTTTTCCTCTTCTGGTACAGTCTGAATAGCCTTTAATCCTAAGAGAGTACTTGCTTTTGAGCCTCTGCCCACTGATTTAGGTTCATAGGTGTGTACTAGGCTAATGGCCCTGGAGCCTTTACAAGCCTAGCCCATAGGATTATCCTGGCATCATGCCACCCAACCTTAGTTCCCAGGGCCACTGTCACGTAGAGCCACTAGAGTGATGCCCAGGGTGAATTTTCTATTTCCCATCCACTCATCAAGATTTCTCTTGAAGAGGGCCAGTGAGGAGCTCTGTTTGACATGTATGGGAAGTCTATTCCATAGCATGGGCAGTCTTTGGGTTATGAACCTGTCTCTCCAGCATGTTTGGTTGATTGTGGAATGAGGTTGAGGTCTCTGGAGCATGTAGTGCAGAGGGATTGGGATTTCTTCAGATGTAGCATTTCTAACAGGGGTGGGTCAGACATGTCTTTGCAAGTCAAACAGAGATTGCCTCTAAGCAGGTGATATGAGAGAGAATAGTTGGAATTTTTTGAGTCTGTCCATATAAGACAAGTGTTTAAGACCTAGGATCCTCTTTGTAAGGTACTTTTCTGGCCTCTCCAGTTGTTGTAGGTGTCTAGTGAGGTACATGCCAAATGGGGCATTGTACTCGATAACTGGCCTAATGAAGGAAGAGTAGGGGGAGACAATGACCTCTTTCTTCCTAGAAGCAAAACCTTTAATGATGTGATGTGTCACATAGGACTTTCTGACCACAGTGGCAATGTGATGGTCAAAAGAGAGGTTGCGGTCAACTTGTGTTCCCATATCTCTTATAATGCCTTCTGTGTTCAGTGTACTACCATCGATGTGGTAATTCATGGGTACTGGGTTTTTCCCAAAGGGGATGATGACTCATTTTTTGGCATTGAGCTTAAGGTTGGTGTAGATCTGGCCAACCGTTTGGGATTGGTAACATGTGGAAGTGAAATCTGTATCCTTGGGAAACTATGTTTAAAACCCATTTGTCCTGGGTAATGAGTTCCCAGTTTTTTGCTTGCAGAGCAATCTTTCCCCCTAAAAGGAGAAGTTAGTTGAGAAGTGTTTGGGAGTTTTAAAGTTAAATTATTGAGACAGCTTACCATGGGGGTAGTCTTACTACTCCCTGATTTGGAAGTGGGAGCTCCCCACTGCTTAGTCCTGTGTGTACCCTGGGACTGAAGCCTGGATGTCCTGCTGGTTCTGGGTTTGAACTGAGAAGGCCTGGAAGAGGCAGGAGAGGACCAATTTTTTTGAGGGCCAATGCCTACTACATCTAGGAGGCTGCACTTGTACGAAATCTTTAACAGTTTTCATAGATTTAGCTTTTTCCTCCATCTTTTTAAGAACAACTTCTTCTTTGCCGCCAAACAGGCGGTCTTGATTTAAGGGAGCATCCAGCAATTTAGTTTTAACATGATCTGGCAAAGATTGCTCCTTAAGCCAAGCATGCCTTCTAAGTACAGACCCAGTGAAAGCAGCCCTGCAAGATGCCTCTAATGAATCAAAACCAAATTGCAAAGTATGTTTTCCAACCTGTTCAGCAGAATGCATTAAATCCTGTAAATCCTTATTTTCAGCAGAATCAGGAATCAACATCATTTTCTGTTTAAGCAATCCAATAATATGCTGCTGATACTTTAACATATGAAACTAGCAATTTAAGGCCCTGATGGCCAAGGTTGCAGAGGTGTATACCTTCTTAGCCCATCTATCCAGGGCCCTGGAATCTCTATCAGAGGGGGTAGGGTTTTTGGCAGTAGTAGCCTTAATGCCCTTGGGTCCCTGTGAAATGGTCTCAGGATCCGCAGTAGGATTTTTAAAAAGGAACTTGTGAGAATCTGGAACCCTGTAATACCTATCTGGTTTTCTGGGAGCAGGAGGCAAAAAGTCAGGGGCCAAGCTAGATTCCGAAAAGGCATCGTCAACAATGTCCAGCACAGGAGGGATAGCTAAAGGCCTGTGTTGGGGCAAGGAGTAAGAAACCTCTAAGCCTCTTTTTAGGATCAGAGTAATCCTGGCTTTCCCAGTGAAAATGCTCCCTAAGAGTATGCAAGGCTTCACCAAAAGAAAAATCCTCTGGGGGAGAAGCAGAGGGAATAGAGTCCTCTGCATCAGAATCCTCATAAGTAGATAAGGGTAAATCCTGGTCATCAGAGGAGACAGAAATTTCAGAATCCTGGTCAGAGGAATCATAAGCAAATTCAGTCCTAGGTCTCTTAGAGGGGGAAGGTTGGCTTCCCCTGATCAAATTATAAGAATGGCTGAAGACCTTATTACTTTATTTTTTAGGCATAGAGGCCTGACCATGAGGTCTGGGCATCAGTTTCCTAGGCATGGTTCGAGTTTTAGGCCTAGAAGAAGAAGAAGATGGCGTCGGTTTAATATGCAAGTCAGTAGGCCTGACTACACCCTCAGAAGCCGGTGCCTGCACAGCGGCTCCGGACCTATCCAAGGTACAGACATCAGCAAGTTCCACAGTCGAAGCATCTCGCGGCATACCGGACTCCAAATGGGTCTCAATAGAGGCCTGCGAATCTGAAGTAGTGGGTATCAGGGGCTGCGAAAGTGCCTCACCGAGTACCGGCAAACTGGTGACTAAGCTTAGGAGAAGCGTCGTCGGCAGCTTTGGACCTAGGTGGCCTGTCTCTGTCTTTATCTTTGCGTTTTTTGGAATGTCGGTAGTCGGGTGGCTTACCGAAGACATATCTGGATAATTGAACAGAGTACCAAAATATTTAGAAGTGAAAATGTACCGACGACGAATGGTTCGTGCTTTAAATAAGGCACATAACCGACAGAGAGGTATGTCGTGGCCAGGGCCTAGGCAAGGAATACAGTACAAATGAAAATCTTTATGAGGTATTTGCTTTCCACAAGAAATACAATTATTGACTTTTACTGACATCGGATTAGAGCAAGAAAAAGTTTCCCCAATGGCGCACTTAGCTTTAGTTGAAGACTTTGGTTCTGAAACTCGAAAATGAAAATTTCAGGAGTCGGCCGACCGGCACTTGCAAACTGCTTCTGCTTCGGGCACCACACGGCAAGAAAGACTGATGTAATGGTGTTGGCTGCATGCTTTATACCCCTGACTACCTGACGTCACGGAAGATGAGACAGCAACCGACGCAGGATCCAAGACTTTGATAATCAGGCCGACTGAGGGCTACTGCAAGCAGATAACCTAAATGTGATGACTGCAACAGTGAAACATGAAAAACATCAGGCTTCCTGGGAGAAATAATATGAAGGATGCCTTTTAGGTGGAGATAAAAGCAAACAAGGAAAAATAGCTGATAAGTGACCCTTAACAAAAGAATAAACCAACCCAGCATTGAGTAATTCACATAAATAAGGGAAACAAAGGAAAATCCACAGAATGTGGCTCCAGGTTATGAGAAAGATACCAAACAGAAAACCTCTTCAATTTGGATAAGTCCGATTTCCTAGTACTGGGTTTCCCATCCTCCTGCAGGACTCTAAGCATGTCCTCAGAAAAAGGTGTCTGTGTAGAATCAAAATCCCATCACTCACAGCATCAGTTAAAGAGTGGACAGGTGGGGATGGATGAGAGATCATTGTCTTGTGTGAGTAGGTCCACCCTGTGAGGCAACATTTGATGACTGCCCTTAGCTAAATGCAGAAGAAGTGGGAACCAATGCTGTCTTGGCCAAAATGGAGTCACCAAGATTTTGAGACTATCCTCCTGAATTCTGAACAGGACTTTTGGAATAAGGGAAAGGGGTGGGAAAGCAAAAAAGAAACATCCCCTTCCAAGAAAATGACAGGGCATCCACCTTCCATACCAGAGGACCTCAGACTCTGGCACAAACTAGAGGACGTGGTCTGTTCAGGCACGAGGCAAATAGATGTATTTGAGGAGTACCCCACTGGTGGACAATGTCCCTGTGAAGCATCCATTCATGGGAATTAATGAGTTAAAGACCTGCTCCGAGTGTCTATCACAAAGTTTTGACGCGAGGGAGTGTAAACTGCTTAAAGAGTCACCAGATACTAGACATCAAGATCCCACACCAGGACTGACAATTGGCAAAGAAGATAAGACCCCCCCCCCATTTGTTTACATACCACATTACTGTGGTACTGTCTGTAAATACTTAAGTGCCAACAAAAGAGCTCTCATCTCTTTCACACTGATGCGCCCTTTCTGTTGAACAGGCAACCACACACCCTGCTTCCTAAATTAGGGAGCCAAAAGCTGCTCCCCATCTCACATCTGAAGTGTCTGTGAACAGTTCTTGAGAGGGAAGATGAATAGAAAGGGAGCCCTGGATTTAGAGAACTTCTGGATCCACCAGTGAAGTTCCTTCTTGAGAAAAGGTAGAAGAGGAACTACAAGTTGTAAGGGAGTCGCATGTTGAAGCCAAACTGACTTCAGAAACCTCTGAAACTTTCTCATGTGGAGTTTGGCCACAGGAACTTTCTCATGTGGTGTTTGGCCAAAGGAATCATAGGAAAGGTGGATGCCATGTATCCCAGAGCTCTCAGAAACTCCCTGGCTATAAAAGAGGCCAGAGGAAGAAGTTTGAAAGAAGGAAATAAGTGTGGAGGCCTTGGGAGGAGTCAGGGATGCCAGCACAAGCACTTTCTGAATCCAATACCCCCAGAAAAACATGATCCTGAGAAGGAGTCAGAAAAGACTTCTTGAAGTTTATTATGAATCAGGCTTTGCAGAAGGGAAATGACAAAATGAAGATTTTCCAACAGGATCTCTGGAGAGGATGCCTGAAACAGGAGGTTGTCCAAGTAAGGAAAGACTTGGATCCCCTGAAGCCTGCAAAAAGCAATCACAGCAACGGGGCAATTGGTGAATACCCTTGGGGTGGTAGAAAGGCCAAAGGGCAAAGCAGAGAACTGAAAATGCCAGAAAGCAACAGAGAAATGTAAAAACTTCCTGTAAAGAAGCGGATCGGGGTATGGAGATAAGCATCTTTGAGATCCAGAGGCACCATATAAGCCTGAGGAAGCAAAAGAGGGAACAATGTCTGAGGGGACGACATTTGAAAGGAGGGCACCTTCAAAAAAGTGTTTAGATGAGAGAAGACTACAACTGGACTACAAATACCCTATTTTTTGGGTACTAGAAACATCCTAGCCCTCCCCACCTTTAGGTCACAGGTACCTTATGAATAGTACCCGGAGTCAAAAGGTCCCAAAGCATCTCTGGAAAGAAGGAGAACTGTTCCTGAGGGGGCTGAGGAATACCCATAAAAAGGGGGAAGGGATTTCCAAACCATGAAATACCCTGATGAATAATGGAATGGATCCAGGAATCCTGAGGAATAGGCAGCCAAACAGGAAGAAAGAGAGAAAGGTGAAGAGAAAGAAGAAAGTTGCTGGGAAGAATAGGATAGTCAGACAGCACCTGCTTTATCTGGAAAAGGAGACTTCTGAGGCAAAGAAGTCTGAGTAGCCTCAGCAGGAGGAGCCCACTTGTCACCCTTTTTGCCCTTACGAGGCAGGCACGATTGGCTGCAAACAAAAATTGGCTTATTGGGGTAGTTTCTCTAAAATTTAGGCACACGAGAAACAAACATATATTTAAGTTCCTGTAAAGGCTTATCCTTACCCTGAAGGGACTTAAACATAGCAGCAGCTACTTCTCCAAACACGTGTTTATTATCAAAAGAGGCATCCATCAACTTAGCCTTAATATCATTCATTCATTCATTTATTTAAGTTTGATGACCAGGGAAGTCCACTGGAAGAGCCCATTTTCAGTGGAGGCCAGGGGAGAAAAGCTCCATAATAATTGCAAGTTACATTTCACATGTTACAAAAGGACATAGTTCATACAGCTAATTAAACATTTACAGATAAGCTCCATGAAATTTGTAGCTGGCTTGTCACAGTGTTACAAAAATGAAAGACATAATTTAATACAGAAATTTCAACATTTACATAAAGTGAATATTTTTGTTATAAACTCAACTGTAGGTTTAACATTTCAAAATATATAGCTGCTAGCCATTAGTAGGTTAGGATAATATTATACAAGGAGAGGGTAATAGTATATTTGAGATTGGAGAGTACAGTACAATAGATATTAGAGAGAAAATTATTTTTTGGTGGGGGGGGGTTGTTTTGGGTGGGATGAAGTAATAGTAGAGGTAGCTGGATGAGTCATCAGGCAAAGGGTGAAGCTAAAGGCAAGAACACCTCCTCATCACTAACCCACACGCAGCAGCCTTAGAGGCAGCATCTGCTGCATCATAACTACACTTGATGGAATGATAAGCCACCTGGGAGGAAGTCCCTAACAGGGAAAGAGCAGAAGTTTTACCCTCACAGTCTGGAAGATCAGAAATAACCAGACAAACCTGAGATAACAGAGCCAACAAATACCCAGACATATGGATTCGATAATTAACAGCCCTAAAAGCCAATGTAGCAGAGGTGTAAACCTTCTTGTCTAGCCTTTCCATGGTCCTGCTACCCTTATCAGAGAGCAGTAACTTGGGAGAAGAAAGCAATTGACATGGCTTGACAGAAGCTAGAGATACCACTGAGGGGTCATCAGAAGGACATCTGTGCAAAAATGTATAGTCCTCAGACACCCTATAGACTCTATCAGGTTTCTTGGGAGCAGGGGACTGAGAGTCTGGAGCCTCAGAAGCACTGGAAAATGCATCCAATAAGGCAGCCAAAACAGGAGGAACAGCAGCAGTATCTTTTGCGTACCTCAGAGATCTGAGCACAATCCCATTTAAAGAACTCCATCACCCTGGAGACTGTCTCGCCAAAAGAAATCTCTTCAAAGGGAGTATCAGGGCTGGTAAATTCCTCTACCTCTGACCCATATACCAAAGAAGAAGGAATCAGAAGAGCAATCAAGAGATTCCTCATCTGAATCCAGCTCCTCCTCAGAGAAATCCTGTTTCCTGGGTGTTTTTAGCGGAACAGAAGACCGGGGGAGCAGGAACAGAAACTCACTGAGGAGGTGTCAATGCCATCAAAGCACTAAAAAACCTTGAGTGAAGGCCTACTATTCACTCTTTGGATCCTTAAGAGCAGGATAAATATGTTTAGTCTTTTGCTTTTTCTTCAGTAGGATGTCTGCCTTATAAAATGTGGAAGGCTCTGACCCAGGACAGCATTCAATAATGTTAGTAGGGACTTCTTCTCCAACTAAAATCTAAGGAACAACCTTAGGCCCCTTGGAAATATTCAGCTGTGGATCTCCTGAGGGCCCAAAATGGATGTCTGCAAAGCCGCCTCAGATGTGCTTAAAGTCGACAAAGCCGGGTGAACCTCCTGCATTCACTTACCTCAGGAGAGATGCCCAATGGAGGCTGAACAGTGGAGGATTCCGACCTAGGCTTCTTGGCCTTCTTCTTCAGCGACGGCTGTCCCCCGGAGCAGAAAGTACCCTCCATCACATCTTTTGCAAGAAGCCTACGACAATGATTTCAAGATAGCAGACTATCTTTTTTGGCACTCTATGAAGGGTTTTTTATACAAAAGCCTGACAAATACAACAAGACATATGGTCGTGAGAGACACCTAAGAAAGAGAGACATTGGTTGTGGTGCTCTTTATGGGGAATCTGTCTCCCACACTGGCATTTGCACTTCTTGGATGACATGAAACCCCACAAGCAATAATAAAAAATGAGAAGTAAAAAAGAACCCCAATAGCGCACTTATCTGCAACTGCTAAGTGGACCAGTAAAAGAATGGGCGTTCAGACAGACAATCAAATGATGGCATTCAGACTGGTGGCAAAGTTGTTCTGACGATGGTACATCCGGACGTCACCTTTATGCCCTATGCTATGCAAGGAGCATACTTGTCACATACAGTGTATCTTAAAGCAACCTAAAGGCTTTGGTATACTAGCCAGACATTGGGCTGCCCTTGGCAGGGGATCCTTAATTCAATGGATACTGCAACAGTGATATAGAAGGGACATAACCTTTATACACAATACGTAGCAATTAACCTTGATTAATCAACCTTCTAAAGGCAGACACCAAATACTTAAAAGATCACCCTTAAAAAGCATAAATCATTACGCAAATAAATATCAATAGTGACTTTCGGCTTTTGCCGGTTAGGGGTCGCCACAGCGGAACTCCGGTCCGCTCATGACTGGCAGTGGATTTTTACGGTGCCGAGTTGCCAGCCCGACGCCCAACCTTCAACGAAGGCACGCCTATTCACGCTCGCACCTACCTGCATGTCTTTAACGTCACTCGACTGCAGGGAGGACATGCAGACTCCACACAGAAGGCGCTCCAGCTGAGAATCGAACGGGAGAACCTCTTGCTGCGAGGTGACAACGCTAACTGCTGCTGCTGGTCTGCTAATAAATAATCAATCACAAACATAAATTGAATAAATACCCTTTAAATGAAATAAATAAGTTGATGGACTTCAGTTACAAATACCAAGCAAACAGTATACAACTTGCACAAAGAAAGTACAGTTGTATACACTTACCATAAATGTAGATGTTCGAGTGTATTCACTGTTGCAGTCATTACAATTGGGTAATCCTGCTGGCAGGTTGCCCTCAGTCGGCCTAAATTCCAAAGTCTTAGGTCCTGCATCGGTTGCTGTCACCCCTTCCCTGACGTCAGGCCGTCAGGGGTATAAAACATGCAGCCAACGCCATTTTCTTTAGTTTTTCTTGTCCCAGATGTCAGGTGCCCCCAAAAGGGTAGCCAAAATGTATGTATCTATGTATATATAAAACATACATGCACCAAAATAAACTGTACCCTCATCTACAAGCAAATACACCACATAGGTTGTATAGATCGGAGAAGTAAAGATAAGTTCCAGTAGAAATAAGGGGGATGGTGGGCGGGTAACCTGGACTGCAACAGTGAATACACTCGAACATCTACATTTATGGTAAGTGTACACAACTGTACTATGTTCTTCGTGTTTCACTGTTGCAGTCATTACATTTGGGTAGAGTCCCAAAGCTATGGTTGGGGGGCTGGAGCTAAACAGCATTAGGAGCGGCTATTAAGCCCTGCAGAACTGCAGTGGCAAAGCCTGCCCTGGATTTAGAGTAAAGTGGCAGATGGTAATGCTTTGTAAAGGTGTGCACTGAGCTCCAAGTAGCAGTTTCTAAAATGTCTTTAGTTGCTACTCCCCTGAGAAAGGCTGCTGAAGTGGCTGCAGCTCTGGTTGAATGTGGCCTAATGCCCTTAGGCACTGGCTTGCCATGCTGAGAATAGCAGAAATGAATGCAGTGGCCTATCCACTTTGAAATAGTCTGCTTGGAGATAGCCTTTCCTTGTGATCCTGCAGCATATGCCACTACTAATTGCTCTGTCTTCCTGAAAAATTTAGTTTTGTCCAAAAAGAATCTAAGTAGTCTGTGTATGTACAAAGAATGCAGAATTCTCTTCCCCTTGTTCTGTGGATTTGGATAAAAAGTTGGCAAATGAATAGTTTGGTTAAGGGCTACACTGGACACCACCTTAGGCATAAATGTTGGGTTTGTCCTCAGAGAGACCCTGTCTGGATAAAAAATGATAAACGGTTCCACAGCCATGAGAGCCTGTAGCTCTGACACTCGTCTTGCAGAAGTTATTGCTAGGAGCAAAGCTGTTTTCCAAGATAAAAACTTTATATCGGCAGTAGCAGCTGGTTCAAAAGGAGGTAGGGTGAGTTTTTCCAAGACATAATTGAGGTCCCATGCAGGTATTGGCAATCTCCTTGGAGGCCTTAAATTTCTGGCTCCTCTGAGGTACTGCTTTAATAAAGGATGAGAAAAGAGTGGTGGCTCTGCATTGTAATGAGCCAAAATGGCAGAGGCATGAATTTTAATTGATGAAAAAGATAGGCCTTTGTCCAGCATCTCAGTTAAGTATTGCAAAATCTGAGGAATATTTGGTACAGCTGTATCAATTCCTTGTGCCTGGTTCCAAGCACAAAATCTCTTCCATTTTCTAGCATAGGATTTCCTAGTACTAGGCCTTCTGGCTTCCAAAATGACATCCATCACACCTTTACTGAGAGGTGTGCTTTGTATGGCTACATTATCCTCCATGCTGCCAGGTTTAGAGTCCTGAGTTGGCTGTGCAAAATCTGATTGTTTTGTTGGGACAGTAGATGAGGTATTTGAGGTAAGGTCCAGGCTGTGCATTGAGACAAGTTCCTTAAGATCGGAAACCAGCAATGGCGGGGCCAGTCTGGGGCAAACATTATAATCTTTGGTTTCTCCTATCTGACCTTTAGGAGTACCTTGGGGAGTAGAGGCAGTGGAGGAAAGGCATATACTGATAGGTTTTTCCAGTTGAAAGATAAGGTGTCCATTTTCCATGCTTGTCTGTGATAAGTCCTTGTGCAGAATTTTTTTAGTTGGTAGTTGTGAGGGGAGGCAAATAGATCTATGTCCGGGTGTCCCCATTTCCGTGTTATCATGCTGAAGACTTGTGGATCCAGGCGCCACTCGTGGGGATCCATGAGGTTTCTGCTTAGTTCATCTGCCAGAGTATTTTCCTTTCCTGGCAGGAATTGTGCCTGCAGATGAACTTGGTAAGTCAATGCTGTGTTCCACAAAGCCATGGCTAGTCTGCAAAGGGGTTAAGAATGCGTGCCCTCCTGTTTGTTTATATACTACATGACCGTGGTGTTGTCTGTCTTTATCTGTAGTTGTCCCGGATGAATTAGGTCCTTGAAGGCTGTCAGGGCATTTTGAACAGCTAGCATCTCTTTTTGATTGATATGTAGATGCATTTGGCTTGTGGACCAGGTGCCCTGAATGCCTCTTCCTGCCATGTGGGCCCCCCAGGCATAATCTGATGCATCAGTTAGGTTCTTCCTGGCTGGGGGTAGTGAGAATGGCTGTCCTTTGTTTTGGTGACAAGCATTTGCCCACCATCGAAACTCCTGTTGCAGGCAGGGAATGAGAGTAATCATTGTTTCCAGGCTGTGGCAATGCTGCGTCCAGACACTTTTTAGGTACTACTTAAGTTTCCTCATGTGCAGTCTTGCATATGGAATTAGTAGGATGCAGGATGCCATGAAGCCCAAAGCCTGCAGAATTTTTCTTGCAGATAACTGGGCCTTTGTTGCCACTCCTTTGAAATAGGTAGTCAGTTGCCTTTGTCTGGCGTGAGATAAGCCATCTGGGTAGTTGTATTTAAGCTTGCACCCAGGAATATTATCTCTTGAGACAGTACTAATTTTGATTTCTTTTTGTTGACTGTGTACCCTAGGCATGTTAAAAGTCTTTTCACAAATGCCAGATACTGTAGTAGTATGTCCTTGTTCTCTGCTTGAAAGAGGCAGTCGTCCAAGTAAGGATATATTTGTATTCCTCTTTGCCTGCAGAAAGTGATTACTGGTGCCAGGCACTTTGTAAAGACCCTGGGCGCAGTAGATAAGCCAAAGGGCAGTACAGAGAATTGGTAATGCATTGAGTCAGCCTTGAATCTGAGGTATCTTCTGCATGATTGCCTGATTGGGACACGCAGATATGCCTCTTTTAGGTCTAGAGTCATGAGCCAAGCCTTTCTGCCCAGCATGGGCAGAAGCTGCTGCAAGGTCAACATCTTGAAATTTGGTATATCCAGGAAAGTGTTTAAAATAGAAAGGTCCAGTATTGGTCTCCATGCTTTGTCCTTTCTGGGTATCAAGAACAGTCTTGAGTAAAATCCTTGTCCCTGCTCTTGTTTTGGCACTTGTTGAATAGCCCCCATGTCCATGAGGGATGAGACTTGTTTTTGTGCCTCTGCCCATTGATTTTGTGGAAGATCTGGCCAACCAAGTGAAACTTGTAGCCTTGTGACACTATGTTTAAAACCCATTTGTCCTGGGTTATAATGTGCCAATTTTGAGAAAAAAGTGCTAATTTTCCCCCTAAGGGTGCTGCCAGGAGATAAGTGCTTGGTGCAGGCAGGGGAAGTTATTGTGACTGTTTTCTGTATGGTTATGATCTGTCTTCTCCACTTTTGGAGGTAGAAGCTCCCCATTGCTTAGACCTGTATGAACCTTGCACCTGGGATCTGCCTCTAGGGCATCTGGTTCTACCCCTTTGAGGTCTGTCTGATACTGGAAAGGACCAATTCTTTGTAGGCCAGTGTCTGCTAAACCTAGGTGGCTGTACTTGTAAAAAATCTTTGACAGTTTGCATAGATTTAGCTTTGTCCTCCATTTTCTTTAACACCTCTTCTGCCTTAACACCAAACAAGGTATCATGCTGTAACAGTGCATCTAATAATTTAACTTTGACATGATCAGGTAGATTTTGTTCCTTTAACCAAGCATGCCTCCTAATTGGGGAAAAGTGAATACTTTTTTATATATCTCTTTAGCAATAGTGCGAATATTTTTGTATATATCTCTTAGCAATAGTGCGAATATTTCTGTATATATCTCTTAGCAACAAAGTATTAGAGACGTTAGTACTGGTTAAACTGCTAGGGTCTTTATTTTTAAAACTGTTTTAACCGATACAAGTGCATTGTTGAGCTGTGATATACAGTTACAATTCGCTATTTATTATCCCAAAGTTGTCGTGCATTATAAAAATAAGTTACTGTGACTATACTGCTAGAGTGCCTAAAATTACTTGACTATTGTCTGCTGATACATGTTAGGAGTTAAAAAAGGTCCAGTGTTGGGGTACAGACTTCCCTGCTGTCTGATGAAGCGTTGATTATAACGTGAAAGCGCTTACCACTGCAGTTCTTTTGTTCGTTTGTATGGTTTTGTTATATTAAACCTTGGACTTTTATTCATTTGGACTGTGATTTTCGTTTATTCGTTTACTTGGATACTTGGACAGAGTTCTGTCACTACAGTTCATGGTGCACACCTCTGATTTTTACTGTATTTGTGTTCTTTTTCATTGAGGGTGTTTTACCTGGCAAACATTGGTTTTTGTGTTCCCTGCTGACTTGCTTAACATTGAGGAGCAGGATTCTTGTATTTGAGAGACATTTTAATCACATTATAGCTGCTACTGAGCTAACTTCTGATATAGTCAATGTAGAAATACTAGACTGTATCATGTCAGCAATTTTACTGTATGATTGATTAACTGTGCCTACATGACAGAAGTTTTTTAAAGTGAGTCTTGTGTTACTGTATTGTATATCCATTCAGGTACCGTCCTTTAATTCCCCACCTGGCTACAACTTACAAAACCTGCTTTAAAGAAGGTCGCTATACTTGGTACAAACGTACAGACAAGCTTTATTCAACAGTCCCACTACAAATATAAAAAACGGCCAAGGTCAATATTTACATACTGTAAAGTAAAAATAAATCTTATAAATATAACATTTAAAGCAAGCGTACTGGGTTCAAAGCACGGCAGTAAACCACCTAATCCCAGCTAATTAATTCAACTCCCCTAGATAACTCTAGCAGCAATCGTAGTTTACCTTAACAATAGAGAGAGGGAATAGTTTTATGCTTGGTGAAATATACTGTAGAATAAAAGGTTCCTCTAAACACTTACTTTATTCACTGGCCCTTGGAAAGTTTGGTGCAGGTTTAGCCCCGCTCGGACTCCGCTCCCTACCCTACCCCCATATCCCACCCGCCCCCAGTAGTGCTACATTTACAACTATAAAGCCACACCCCCACCTTTTTCTAGCCATACAAAGGCACTTCCCTATCATCACTCTCCCCCTTCCACCACTTTCCAAATTAACCATTAACATCCCTCTATGGCAATTTACCATCACCCTAAGGCAATTAATACCATCCCACCCACTATTTTAACAACAACACTCAAAACCCTACCTCTCATTCTACCCCTTATAATTATATGATACCTCCTAGCTAGTTATGAAGATCAGCAATACTCAGATTTCCACTACCCTAAATATCAAACCTGTACCCCCTTATCTCCACTTATTGCTAAACACACTACTTACTATCCGGCCTCTAAAACAACAAAACTTAATAACCTGTATCTTAATAAATCAAACCAAAAGCACCCTAAATCCAAATATGGTCAAAAGCTACTATTTAAACTAATGAGACTATTAGCATACCTAAGAAAAAATATAACTAAAGATGGAGACATCCATCCTAACCCATGCCCATCCTCAACCCCAAACTCTACTCGCCCTCCATTTTCTCTCAGGTCATCTAACTCCCTCCTAATTTGCCACCTAAACATAAGAAGCCTAAACAGGGTACATAACCTACATGCCCTTTTAGCAACTTACCTCCCTGATATAATGTGTCTAACAGAAACCTGGCTTAAGCCATCAACCAAAGATAATGAGATCTTACCACCTGGGTATAATATACTCAGGGCTGATCGTACAAAGAAAAAGGGAGGTGGGATAGCCGTGCCATATAAAAGCACACTTAACGTCATAGTTAACCCCACTCAACCACCCAAATCTCTAATGCCGAAATATTAGCTCTAAAACTACAACTAAACAAACAAAAAAGCGTAAAACTAACTGGGATCTGTATCCCCCCTGGGAACAACTCTGACAGACTAGAGAACACTCTTAATTGGATATCTAAAAACTACCCTCAAGAAACTATTGTTCTGGGCGATGTTAATATTGACTGGTACCTATGTTCTTCAGACTCCAACTCCACACATATTAACCTCCATGGATTCTCACAGACCATATCCTACTCCACCAGAATAGGTAATTTTAACCAAAAAGAGAGTATCCTAGACTGGATACTCATTAACAGTCATCCCCATATGTATATGTCTGGGACTCTTCCCAATGACCTTCGTGATCACCTCATCACATACATAAGGAAAGACAAAGCAGTCAGCTCTCTATTACCCATTTACAGGTCTGTCAGAAACAAGAAAAATTTTGAACCCACAAAATTCCTAACAGTACTCAAATTCTGTAACTGGTCAAATCTAAAATACCTTCCCCTAGATGAGGCAGTAACATATTTTAACACCACATTTCTTACCATACTTGATTCTCATGCTCCAAAACGTTCAATCAAAATTAAAACACAAATACCACCTTGACTAACAAAAGACTCCAAATCTAAAATTACACTTAGAAACAAAGCATGGGCCAAATGGCGTACTACCAAGGCACCCCTAGATCATATTAAATTCCAGCAGCTAAGAAATGAGACTAAAAAAGCCATCACACTTGACAAAAAAAAAACTATTACTGCCATCTACAACAGAAACATCAAAACAACCCTGAAAAGTTCTGGGCGGGTATAAATGATCTTCTCCATCCAGGTAAATCCTCCACTCCTACCCAGCAACATTATGTGATAAAAGCACAGAAGAAGTAGCAAATACCTTTAATAGTTTCTTTACAGAGACTATTCAGTCCTTAGCCAACCAACTACTACCTGCCCCTCAATAACAGATTCTACATCCAAAACACTACTCTCCTTTAACATCCAACCTGTCTCCACATCCTTTATCCAATCCTTATTGAAGGAGCTAAAGCCAACTACCCTTTCTGCAGATCTTCTCCCAGCTGAATATCTGCAAAAAGTTGCAGATGTCATAGCATATCCCATCTCGATCCTAATTAATCTAAGCATAACAGAGGCCACAATCCCCTCAATTTGGAAAATATCCTACGTAATACCACTCCATAAAGGTAGCTCATCCACAGAACTATCAAACTATAGGCCAATAGCCATATTGTCACCACTTGCCAAAATCATGGAGAAGTGTGTGCACAAACAACTTCTATACTATCTCATCCAGAATAAACTACTGACCAACTCACAACATGGATTTAGACCCCACCACATACATTCACTGCCCTCCCTCTCTTTTACCAATATAATTAACCATAACCGGAATAACAAAAAAATATCTTCAGCTCTCTTTCTGGACCTATCCAAAGCCTTCAACATGGTTAACCACCAGCTACTTCTCCACACTCTGAAAACCTTGTACTTAGACAACCAAGCTCTCCACTGGTTTCATGTCTATCTCTCTGGTAGGCAACAAGCAGTGCTGTGGCAGAATAAGCTCTCTTGCCTGTTACCAAATACCATAGGAGTTCCTCAAGGCTCCATATTAGGACCTCTTATCTTTTCTGTCTTTATTAATGACCTCCATACAGTCATCCCAGATGCCACCTGCAGATGACTCTACAGTAGTATGTTCCGATACCTCTCCAGTTAACCTATCTACAACCCTGCTCACTTTTACTACAGTGGAAAACTGGCTATCAGATCATCACCTGATCTTAAACCCAAACAAAGACAAACTACTACTCTTCTACCCAACCCATAAATCCTCTCCTACATCTTTTACCATACAATCTAACAATGGCACTATCATCTCCCCAGACTCCTATACAAAACTTTTAGGAGTTACCATTAACAATAAACTTAGATTTGATATGCATATTAACCAAACCATTAAATCCGTTAACAAGAAACTTGGGTCACTGTACAGGATAAAATCCTTCCTAACTCCAATGGACAAAGCGGCCATTGCCCACTCACATCTTCTCTCTACCCTTCTATACGCCTCTCCCATACTTACTAAGCTTAACAAATCTGTCCTTAACAACCTCTCGTGTTGTTATAATCATATTGCCAGATTTGCAACTGGCAAGCCCTATAGAACACACCACTGCCTTAACCTAAAAAACCTTGGCTGGATAGAACTATCAAACCTTCTCCAGCTGAACCAACTCATAGAAGCATTTAAAATTTTCAAACAACCCGACAACACCCCTGCACTGAAAAATATGAATTCCTTACACCAATCTAGGCTGTCTTCGCTCATCAAACAGGCTACTTGTCCAAACAATCAAATCCTATAACTCAGGGGGTGATACTCTGTTTGTCAACGCCATTGGAAAAATATGGAACTCCCTCCCCTCTAACCTTACTCTTACTACCTCCTTAGGCCAATTCAAGAAGAGTCTAAAACTCCATTTTAAGTCACATTGGCTTTGCCAATACTCTAACCCAGATTAGCTCCTTTTCATTAAACCAAGGTCATACTTTTCCTCTGGATTATCCACGTTCAAAAACTTTAACCTTTTATTCTCAAATGATCTAACTCTATATTTCCTTGACTTATTTCTGACCATAAATAGAAGCCCTTAAATCTTTTCTAAATGGACAACTTAGGGAAGGGACCTGTAACCCCAAACAAGAACAACGAATAGAAACTAAACTCAAAATCTAAAATTGTCTTATTTTTAAGCTAGCATGTTTGAAAAATCTGTATGAGAACTTTCGTATTTTGTGGTTGCTATAGCTAGGATGTTTTGTAGCAGTATGTAAATTGATTTTTTCCTCTCATATGCTTTACTATATGTAACTATCTGTAATTGTGACTATGTTGGAGCTTTTCTCCCCGGGCCTCTGCTGAAAATGGACATGTATCCAGTCGGACCATCCTGGTCAACAAATGTAAAATAAAATAAATAAATAAATAATTACAGAACCCGTAACTGCAGCCCTGCAGGAGGCCTCCAGAGAATCAAAACCACATTGCAAAGTATACTTTCCAACTTGTTCTGCTGCATGCAGTAAATCCTGCATTTCTTTGTTTTCTGCACATTCAGAATTTACCAACATTTTCTGTTTAAGCAATGTCATGATATATTGCTGATATTTGAGCATATGAAACTGGCAATTTAAGGCCCTTATAGCCAAGGTAGCAGATGTGTAAACCTTTCTTCCCCATCTATCCAGTGCCCTAGAATTCCTGTCAGAGGGGGTAGGGTTTTTTGCAGTGGAAGCCTTAACCCCTTTGGGACCCTGTGAAATAGTTTTTGGGTCTGCAGTAGGGTTTTTGAAAAGGAATTTATGAGAGTCAGGAACCCTGTAATATCTGTCAGGCTTAACAGGAGCTGGAGGAAAGGAGTCAGACTAGACTCTGAAAACACATCATCTACAATGTCTAACACAGGTGGAATCGCTAGAGGCCTGTGTTGAGGTAGTAAAAGGAAGTCCCTGAGCCTCCTTTTAGATTCTGAAAAATCTTGGCTCTCCCAGTGGAAATGCTCCCTCATGGTATGCAAGGTTTCCCCAAAAGAATAGTCCTCAGGAGGAGAAGCTGAAGGAATGGATTCTTCAGCAACAGAATCCTCATGGGGGGAAGTGAATATTCCTGATCAGAAGAGGAATCAGAAGAAATAGAAACCTGATCTGAAGATTCATAGTCTGCCTCTTGCCTAGGCCTCTTATCAGGAGGGGGGTGGGAACCCCTGATCATGGTAATCAAGTCTTCGGCCATTTTGAGCATCTGTTTTTTGGGCATGGAGGCCTGTCCATGTGGCTGTTGAGTTTGTTTCTTTGTCTTTTAAGGTGCTTTAGTCTTTGCCTTTGAAGTTGAAGTCGGTTTGATGTATAATTGTTTAGGTCTGAATACACCCTCAGAAGCCAGTGCCTGCTCAGTGGCTCCGGACCCATCTGAGGGAATAGTGTCCGAGGCTCCAATACCTTGAGTTTCCAGCGGCATAGCCGACTCCACGTGGGAGTCGGTAGCGGCCTGCGACTCTAAAGTAGCGGGCGTCAGGGGCTCTGAAAGAACCTCACTGAGAGCCAGTGACTGGCTTAGGAGAAGCTTCATTGTCAGTTTTGGACCTCGGTTGCCTGTCTTTTTCTTTTTTTTTACGTTGTTTGTGAACTCCGGAAGTCGAATGGCTATTTGACGACATTTTATAATTCAATCTGCGCCCAAAATAGCTTAATACAAAATCATATCGACGCTTAATAGTGCGTTGGTTAAATCTAGCACAAAACCGACAACCTGAAACGTCGTGGTCAGGGCCTAGGCAAAGAATACAGTAAGAATGAAAGTCCTTATGAGGTATTTGCTTTCCACAAGAAATACAATTATTAACTTTTTCTGACATCGGTCTGGAGCAAGAAAAAAAGTTTCCCCAACGGGGTACTTAGCTTTAATGAAGACTTCGGATCTGAAACTCGAGCAAGAAAATCTCAGGAGTCGGCCGACCGGCACTTGCAAACTGCTTCTGCTTCAGGCACCGCGTGGCAAGAAAGACTAAAGAAAATGGCATTGGCTGCATGTTTTATACCCCTGATGGCCTGACGTCAGGGAAGGGGCGACAGCAACCGACGCAGGACCCAAGACTTTGAAATTCAGGCTGACTGAGGGCAACCTGCCAGCAGAATTACCCAAATGTCATGACTGCAAAAGTGAAATACGAAGAACATCTGTAAATAACCATTTAAACATACATATTATGTTCAGTAAAGGTAACTACCAAGAAACGCATTCCTATCAGCTTAAAAAACGGAGACAAAATGTGTCCCTTAGAACTGTCTTTCAGTAACAGATGGAATAATCAGATTCCTTACAAGCCGATGATTAAAACATGAGCTGTACCTCCAGCAAGTAGATCTAGTATCAGAAATGCAGTAACTGCTGCAACAGATTTACACAAATTAACCATCTAGCTTTGCCTATATGATATGAATTAATGTTATGTAGCATTGCTGCCTCACAGCAAGAGGTTCTCCCGTTCGATTCGTGGCTGGAGCGCCTTCTGTGTGGAGTCTGCATGTCTTCCCCACGGTCGAGTGGCGTTCCTTTGTTGAAGGTTTGGTGTCGAGCTGGCACCTCAGCACTTTAAAAATCTACTGCCAATCATTAGGGGACTGGAGTTGCGCTGTGGCGACCCCTAACCAGGAAAAGCCGAAAGAAGAAGAACAACAGGTAGTTAGACTATAAATTAACAGTGTAGCTCTGCCTATCCAAGTCCCAAGCAGAACTTTCTCTAGGCTGCTTTTCAAATTTTGGAAAATACTTTTTATTTTCAGAACTGCATCTGGGACACAGCTCTCCAACACCCTTCATTACCTTTCTTATACCTCCCTTTAAAGCACTAAGTCACTTAACCTGCTTATATCCTTCTAATACCTCACTTTATTGTACTTCTTAAACTATTATACCTACTTCTCATTAACACAACCAAATTACTACTCTATCACTACTTCTCTATTATCACTTAAACTTGCTTATCTCCTCTAAATACCTCACTGTATTGTACATCTTTAATTACTCCTACCTATCTTATACACCACTCTACTATCTGTATAGTCTCAGTACAAGGCTTGTAAATTTAATGTCTGTGAACCTCGATACAAATTTTATATACTGACTGTCATGCTATGTATTCACGGAAACTGCATTATAAAGTTTGTTATTGTAAATATTGATTGTGCCCAGTCAGACTTTCACAGTAAGCAAATGTCAATAAATAAATAAATGGCAAGAAAAAAAAAGAGACAGCATTTAAAGACTTAACTAAAACTGAAATATTATTCAAAAGAAAACCTACTAAACGTTACTTGCTAAAGTACAAAAACAAAATCAGACGCTTAGAGTCAACATCATCAGCACTGACTGCCTTCAGTCTAAACAAATGTTTTCTTTCTTTTTTTTTTTTTTTTTTTTTTTAATATTTCTGAGAAGACAACTGCAACTTCACCCTGATTCCAGATTATACAAATAAACTTAATAAAACCCAACTACTGTCTCTAGGTCAAAAGAATGTACTTTCTGACTTCATTCAGATCATGGCCCTCACCAAAAAGGACTCTCCATCTGTCAACAAGACAAAATCACAAACAGGGAGAATGAAGAAGAAGCAACCTAACACTACATAATTCAACTTACATTTGTATCCACTTATATGTCACTAAGAACATGTCTGATTAATGACAGGCGGCCTCTTTTACTATCGGCTCATACAACCTTCAGAAACACAAATGTTTCCACAGAAGGGTGAAATCACATGGTAAAGATTTGGAAAACTGTAGAAATCAGTATGAGAGAGACCTTACCTATCCTGTACACTAACTGAAGTGTTCAGTTTGAATCAGTTAGGGGGCACTAATATCTCACACAGTAAACAAACTTTCTGTATTCACATTTTAATACAGCACCTCTTCCTCAGGAGGTATTTAAAAAACTCTTTTTGTCAGAATAAAATTCCACCAAAATTCACTTACACTAACACAACTGACAGCCACATGGTTTCCTATTCAGGGAAAAAAAAAAAGAAGGAAAAAAAAAAAACTTGACAACAGCCCCACAGTCCCCAGAAAACTAACCACAGAAAACATTGATACAGACAGGGAAAGGGGAATTTCAAAACTTTCCAGTAAGTTTGGTAGATACAAAACACATCATTGGAAAGTCATCTTTCCAGATACATTCTTCACAATTAACAACTATTATACAGTAATATACGGAGATAAAAAAAGGAGATAGAAGACAAGAAATCAGACTCAACATCTGTGGAGAGAGCTGCTGTTACATGGAAATGGAAACTATAAAGTCCTCCTGTTATAAAAAGATCCTCTTTGAGCAAGTTGAAGAAAATCTTTAAATGCTAATGAACTAGCTGCAGGAAGTAGCAAGTTACGCGGTACACTTACTTATATTAATAACACCGTTCAGTCTAAGTAAAGTCCTAATAAGATTAGTGATAACTTCATGAGCACTGTCTTAGCTGTTCACCATCCACTTGGTATCAGAAATTAAGAAATATCTGCTGGAATACACCCATTCTGCAGACGTGAACACATTTATTGTCTTTTATGAGTCTGTGCATGTTTGGAAATTCAGAAGTACAATTCTCAAAGGAAATATATGTCAGCTACAAGTGCCAGAAATATTCTTTCCGTACAAAAAAATAAACCAGAAATGAAAAACTTTGAATCTAGGAATCCTGACGGTTCTTTAATGTAAACGGAACAATGTGAAAGCCACAAAAGGTACAGCATGTAGCATTTCTGTAAGCCACTGGGGAAGAAGAATTGGCAGTATTTAACCGTTACTTTTGTTGAGGAGGAGAAGGATAAAAAACAGTAGTAGGACAAAAGTTAATGAATTATTGCTGTGACCTAAACAGAATTTATTTGCAAGATGCAAGCACGTTGAGACTACATAAGCTCCGGTTAGTGAACAGAACAATACAGCCAAAGACTGTGAATCTGGTGCATTGCAAAACTCTAGTGACACAGTAATTTGTGGTAGTGGTGTCAGAAATGATAGAACAAAGGGCAGGCTTTTAAAGGATACAAATACAACAATCAAAAACTGTGCATATGTACAGAGCAAGTCAATTACAATTATACAGTTAAAAGGGGTAACCAGGGGTACAGTCACCAAATGATTTGTCAGAGTCTCTCTGGTTGTGTATGATATGCACCTGCTGTGGCACCTTTTAGCTCTTTAGCTTGAACCTTACTTGACACTCATCAATGAGGCAATGGACATCTCGTGTTTCAGAACATAACTAGCCTCTCCACTTGTGTTGTCTTGATGAACAAACCTAATAGCAACACATGTAAACAGCTATTGGAATATGGATTACTGGTCTGAGTCCATTAATAAAGACTTGTGTCACTGTGCATTCAAGAGCCAGGGTGCTAGAAATCTTTAGGTCTACAGGTGTAATCTGCATATCTCCCATGATATCCTAATCCAGAGATTCTTGTAAATCCTTTTATATGTGTGTGGTATAGTAAAACATACATTACTACATCCAGTGTTTTGACAGTAAATGTGCGATAACCTATCCAAATGAAGATGCAAGGACAAAAGAAAAAGATGCAAGGTTTAAGATAGAATTAAAATTAGTCAATGACTGTAGCTCTGAATATTTAACTTTAAATGCATTAACGTATTCAGTCTCCAATTACCCACTTTATCCATTCAGGGTCACAGGACTCAATAGGCACAAGGTGTAGAAACTAATCCTGAATATGGTGCCAGTTTACACAGGATACACATACAACACAAACCAACACACAACATGCACACTTAGAGGCAACTTGGAAAATCATCAATTCACCCATGGCAGACTTTTGGAATATGGCCAGAAATCAAGCACACCTGATGAAAGCTCACAAAGTACGCAGGCAAGGCATGTAGACAATGCATCAAACACACCGCATCTGAAAACCAAAAAGGAGAACCAAATGTTGTCAAACAGTAATGATAACAGTTCACAACTGTAACATTACTGTTTCACAGATATTTCTTTCTGAAAAGAATTCTCATATTCCCAGAAGCTGTGGAAAAGGTTCTTTTAAAGATGCATCTTATTATCTTAATTTGGAAGCACCAGCCCATACATCAACTGACCTGTTATATAAACTTGATGAGGAGATTTATTTTGTCTTTGAAGTAATAACAAAATCAAATTTTTACTTTGAATACCCCAACAGCTCCTGTTGCTATCAATATAGGTTTGACTCCACTTTTTTTACCCTCTACTATGGAAAGGAGACATGGAGAGATATGATAATGATGGCTTACACTGCATTAATTCTGGCACTGAAAGCTCTTAACTACATAGCTCATTTACTATTACTATCAAACTTCTGTTTTTGCTCAAGTTCAGAAAAAACAATCAAAAATTTAAAAGTACTCCAAGGAAAATGAAGATTCAAAGCTCACTGCCACATAGTCTATCTTTGCTCTGATATAGGAAAATGCAAAAAACTTAACAGACTCCAAGAAAAAGGAAGATTTGCTTTATAGTATTAACTGTGTGGAATATGTAGGTTTTCGGACACTGAAGTATACTTAAACACAAATTATGCTACTATAAGTTGCAGTCACGTAAATATGCCTGGTTGTCTGCACAAAATCTACCTGAGGACATTAAATCTCAAAACACAGACCCTTCAGTTACAATGAAAACTCTATTTGGTCTTTCCAGTGTGGATTTCCTGAAGTCTTGGAAAGGAAAACAGTTTGAGGAGCAGCACCGTGATAAATGTTTGCCAACTGTTCCATTCTTCCACAGGAAGTACCCCCTTTTACAAATATTTATACCACAGATCTGTCCAACAATATCCCTTTTCTAAATATTGCTAAGTCAAGGTACTATATAAACCACCACCCTCAAAGTCAATATGAAAAAGTGTTGCTAATCTGTTGTATAGTCTTTCAAACACAGTGTTGGTGTGTGTATGTGTGTGTGTGTGTGTGTGTGTGTGTGTGTGTGTGTGTGTGTGTGTGTGTGTGTGTGTGTGTGTGTGTGTGTGTGTGTTTTGGAAGAGTGCATTATAGCTTGTAAAATTGGGAAAATGCTTTAGACAGTCTTCGGTGGTGGTTGCAGTTAAACATCTGGCACTAAACTAGAGCTTATTGCTAAAATGTGCTTAACAAGGCATTCTTCTTCACCAATTTGGAGCATAATCTTTGCACTCCATGCACCACATATTTACTGTAATGTCATAGAAGCTTCAAGGAAAGGCAAACATTTGTTTTACTAAACTAGAGTTTAGTGCTAAAATGTGCTTAACAAGGCATTCTTCTTCACCAATTTGGAGCATAATCTTTGCACTCCATGTACCACAGATTTATTGTAATGCCATAGAAGCTTCAAGGAAAGGCAAACATTTGTTTTACATGACCTCATAAACTAAACATTGTATTTACCTTTTACAGTTTTATGTGGTTACTGGCATTTTCTTTTTTTTATTGAGAGTCAGTAGTTTTTTTTTTAAACAGGAAACATCTTTATTAAATTATCACTTATGACATAAGCAATCATACATTTATATAAATGAAAACAAACCATATTAACATAATTTTAGTTGAAAACATTATACATCATTTATAATCTATCCAGTCACTGTCAAACTTTACATAGCTCATTCAAATCTTGCCTTCTTTTAAACCTCATTCCTCATCTGCATGTATTGTTTCCACAATTTCCATTTTTTTTCTATATAATTTGCTCCAACCCTTTTCTAAAGATCCCATTGCCCGTTGCTTTACTTCTGTTTCTACATTTATTACTTCTAGAACAGCTGATTTAGACTTGATTTCCATTTCCTAGTAATTGCTTTTTTGGGAAGCCACCTTAAATAGCTTCAGCAAGGACTTACTATGTCTAGGCAATTCCAATTCTGTTTCATAGCTTCAAAAAAAATAATTTCCTCTAGTCATACCAACTTGCTGACCTAGTATTTCTGATACAGTAGCCTGCAGGGAATTTTTAAAGTCTGCCAACTCATTACATTCCCATAAAATATGTTCCCAGTTACCTCTTTCTTCCCCATCACCCCTCCAACATTTGCTATCTACCTCAGGAAAAATTTGTTGGAGTTACTTGAGGTATAAAAATACCTATGTAAACACTTCCAAACAATGATCCTAAATCTTCTAGACTTTGTTGCATATTTGGGAGAAATACATACAGCCCCCCATTGTTACTTTGTGAATTGATGGTTATTGAAATGTGCTTCATAAAAAGACTTGGAAAAAAGTTGAATACAGAAATACTTCTTTTGTATTTTCTTACAATACTTTGATTGTTCTTTGAAAAGTGAACAAAGAAGAAAATTAGACTCAAGGTTTAATACATATAATGATCCGTATTTTAAAGGAGAAATGCTTTTGTTGTTTTAGTTATAACTTGCACAATGGACACTTTCTTTCAGTAACAGCCAACAAACACTTAAACCAAAAGTCAAATGGATCCTCACATGGGTTTAGCTTGTGGCTTTCATGCAGCACACAAGTTAAGCAGACTAATGCCTTTTTTGCTGATGTTTTGGTTACACAGCATTTTTCACATTTTTCCTTTCAAAGTGGTTAGAGCTATACAGGTACCTGAAAAATTCTTAACCTTCCAGGAGTTGTTAAAGTTTGTTAAATAAGATGGGTTGTGCTTACACAAAGACTGAAAGACAAATTCAAAACTTCATCATATTCAACTAATTTTACTTTCTAATCCATGTTTTGGATAAAGGCCAAATATTTTTAATTTTTATACAACTAAATAATTTTTATTTAAAACTATTGGGTAGTTTTCTAGAAGGGTTTATTCACTTGTTCAAAATGTTAAAGGTCACATTAAAGTCTTGCATTCTTATGTATTCATGTCAAATACAGGTGGCATAAGTACCTATGTACATTTTACTTAATACCTTCAAAGTTGTACTGGGGTTATTGCAAGAAGCTTTACATCTTTATTATTAGAGCTCCAATATTTTTTTTAGTTTGTACTATTGTGGTTTAAAAAAAATCACAAAACACATAAATCATGATATAATGCAGTACTATAGTGTTGTTCCACTGGTGCAATACCAAGAAACCTTGATTTTAGTATAGCCTTCTTTTTTCTTATTTTAAAACGAGTATGAAGCCAGTCTTAAAATAAGCAAAATAAACTCTTTCATACAACATATATCCAAGGCAGTTATTTAACTAATAGAAAAAAATATTAGCTAAATAATTAACCCACAGCTTCCCACTAAAGTCTGTGGGAAATATAACCTGAAATTAATATAATATGTCTTTGCATCTCCACACAATGAACACAGTAACAACACACGGATAGCCAACCCATTTCCTATTACTATGTACTCTTAATAACTGGGATCAATGGTATACAGCAACAGATTGCAGTGCTTCTTCGGCAATCTCTAGTCATATGACTAGAGGCTATAAGGAGCTATAGGCATGCAGATCTTATGAGAATGTTTCAGCTTGCAAGTATGTGCTGTTTTTTAAATTTCTGGTAGGATATCAGACAGCTCTGGGTGCAGTATTAATAGAAGACACAGTCTGCAGCAGAATACAGCTTTTTTTTTTTTACTTTTACCAAAACAGAAGTGGGGGAAGGCCTGTTGCAGCAAACAGGAACACTTTACTGTGGCTGTATTTAGTTGTAGCCAGAAATGTGTATCTACTGAAGGGGAATGGCAGAAGAAAGTAAATAAACAGGCTGATCACATTAGACTGATCACTGCTGTGGATGAGTGGGAATGGGGGACAGAGCATAGTGTCTGAAAGCTACAAGATGAAATACATTATTGTGATAATTTGTTCTATAACTTTTTGACAGAAAACACACAGATCTGCATACAGTGGCAAAAGAACACACTGTCACCATCTCAGTACATTGGTACTTATTTATTTTATTTTATGGAAAGTGACATGGGAAGAGTTGCCATAAATCAGCAAGTAGAAATGCATTACTATGACTGTCACTTCACCACTTTTGGCACGCACACATTGCAGGTGATTGTCAGAAGTGGCTTTTGGGAAGGCAGTCTGTGGCTGCAAGTAAAGGACAGCTATTGTGATCACAATAAAGTAATTATTGCTGCAGCTTGATTGAGGAGGTGGAAAAAGTATATAGTTATTTAAATGTTACATGTTGAAATACATTACAGCGATTATTTTTGTTTCACTTTTTTCACAAACTAACACAAGTAAAATAAGCAAAAGCTATCGAAAACATAAATCTTTAACAGGACCCTCAATTTTTGGATATTTAACAGTCAAAATATTAAAATGTTTTACTGAAGTAGAACTATTCAAAGATAAATCAGACAAGTAGTCATCAATCCTCTTATAAAAAAAATCACATATTTCACTCACGGACATGGTCTTATGATTAGATTATTTAAAAATAGAGTAATTGCAGTAGTATAATCTGAATGTTCCATTAATAAACATTCCACTCTTGTCAGCCCTTTGTAAAGCTCAGTTTTCTTTCAGTCTGCAATTGTCTTAAGAGTTTGCTTTTCCATCATGAGACAGACTGTAATAATATATACCAGGTGGTCTGGCCTACAAACTCCACACCAGGTATAAGACTATTCAAGCCAGCCACAGGGCTCCTGCAGACATGAATCACCAGATGTTATGACTGTAGTAATGAATATGCTTGAACAGCGACAATTATGGTGAACCTCTAATAGAACTGTACTTTTTTCCTTTGTAGACTGAAAAGGCCCACTTGGCAAGTGACCTCTTTTTCAAGGGAGACCACAGATGGTTTCCATACTGACTAGAGAAGATTTGGCTATGACAACAGTGAAATTCACCTAATCTTCATGGGCAAACAGCGATGGTGCTGGAGATGATGGTGATTCTGACTGAAATGCTTTGTTGTATGCAGGATAGGATGTATCAGCTTCAGCTCCTAAACCTGATGTGATTAATGAGTGGCAGCTAGGAGATAAGCAGTCAATATTCTGGTGAAACTAACTGGGGAAGCAGAACTGAACGAGGACTCTGAGCTTTTCATGTTGGGGAGGGCTATGACAAGTGTTGTCACTGAATGGAGTTTCTTTTGACGAACATTTTACAGCAACATGAAACAGAGCCAATTGATGACTTAGCATCTGTTACAGTGTATGCTGTCTGGGAGACCCAGGACAAGTTGGACATTGTCAGCTAATAAAGTGGACATATGCTGCTGTTGGGAGTACAGGGAAACAAACAACTGCAGTTACAGATGACAGCCAAAGAAAGATTTCGGGTTTGCATAAGCCTGGGCTTGGGTACTACATAAAAATAATGGTTCTGTGAACAGGTAAGATAACTGTTTCACACCAAGGTGTTTCTCTAAATGATATAAGGGTGCTTATACAACTAGGAAATGAACACTTTTGTGATTTTGTATTTGAAGCTTTTGATATATTGTTTCTGTTTGAAACCAAAAAATGACCTTTCTTGGAATAATTATGTTTTTGCAACAAAATAAAAACAGATTAAATTTAAACTGACTGTTTAATTACATACTGTATAATTAACTGCGAGAGCAGTCCTACTTTTTTTTTTTTTTGCAAAATGTAAAACACCATTTGATGTACAACCTCTTTATAATAACATACACATAAGTGATGTGGAAGTATGGGTTTTACTATTCGTTACTTATCCTTCATTCACTCACTCACTCACATTCTGGTTACTGGAACAGAGCACTGATCACAGCATGACTCAATTATTTTCAAAATAGTGTCAACAAAAATGCAATAAATACAACCAAAAGTGGAACAAAAAGATAATGCAAACTAGTCACAAATAACAGAGACTACTTACAGATTTTATATCATGTTGAGGTGTATGTTTTACAAGTGTAAAATAGAATTAGTGGAGTAGCAAGAAATAAATGAGAACCGGGATTATCCTTGAAAATTGTAGCGGGTAACATAGGTGGTTAGAGGACAAAGGAAGAGATAAAGTAATATTAAAGACAGAGTTCAGGAAGACTGACTGAGAAAGGTAAATGGTATAATATCACAATGAGCAAGCAGACACAGAAGCTATGTACATAAATGGGGTGACATGTGAGGACATTAACCTAGTGCAGATTAGGGTTTATTAAGTGATGTATCATGCATTCTAGCTTTAAATTTGAATTGGTCAAACAGACACCACTGGGACATGAGCTTAATGTCATTAGTATGGTCAGCTGGATACTGAGGAAGGCTTTACCATAGTTTTGGAGCAGCATAAAGAAACTAAAGTCAGATCTACGTAGTTTAGTCAATGGGGACTGGAGAGTAGGACCTAGTGCACCCTGATTTCTGAGGTTATATGTTGGGGTGCTAGTGAGAAGTTTCATTGCAAGTGTAGAAGAGGTATCTTGGTGGAGTAATCTGAAGAGTTGGGAGCCCAGAGGTAGGTTGGATCTGGCTTGTACTGGCAGCCAATTCCCCATAGATAATGTAAGGCAATGGTGTTGAAGGTGAGAGGAATCACTGATGACATGGCTTACTTTAGATAAGGTCTGTAGTGCTGATGCAGTTTTATTAGAAAAGGTGGCAAACAACTGTAATCCAGAGTCAAGTGGTATAAGCAGATCACCTTTCCAAATAACTACCTTAGCTGGTGATGAAAGGAACCAAGATATTCTCTGAGCCCAGAAAAGGAGGTAGTTGATTTTAAATCTACATTTTTGAATATGCCTCTGAAAGTTAGAGTGGTGGAGCTAGATGCCTAGGTATCTGAATTAAGTGGTGGTGTCAGTAAGACTGTTGTGCTTGTCAAAAAGCTTGAAGGAGCTGGGAACTTTGGAGAATCTTTTGTTAGTGCCAAACAACATACCCTTGTTTTCTGAAGGGTTAAGTAGAAGCTTTTGGAGGAGATCCAGCGATTTAGTTCAAGAAGATCAGGTTTGTAGGTGGGACTGGATTACTTGTGCTTAGTTGTATCTGTAGAAAATCATGTAATCAGTGTATAATAGGAGTTGTAACTGGGGTAGGTCAAGGGGTAACATTTATAAAAATGAAAAGGAGTATTGGGGTATCAGTATCAGTCTCTGTGGTACACCTGACTGAGTGTAGGCAGTATGTGACAGATATATATATATATATATATATATAGGTTCATTACATATTCTCGAAATTTTGAAATATCCAATTTCAAAATCTCAAGACTATGTAGCCGAAACCCCTAAATGCCGAAAGACCAGAAGTGCTAAATTCAAAATCCCAGTGGTACAACACACATACAGCACACACATACACACAACTTCCCCCCACAATCAAACATATCATCCTTCACTACAGATAAGCAGGGGGACAAGCCCCCCTGCACCCCCATCCCCCCAAACACCCCTATTTAAATATACTAACTCCAAGATCGCACAGACACACAACAGCAACTCACACCCACACATTTTACAGTCCCTCACACACACACAGATCACAGTCATAACCCACACTGACACACACTAAAGCCCCTAACCAACACACTTACACAGAGATACTTATCTGACGTTCCACCTATCCATCAACAAACCACAACACCAGAAGCCCTACTTCAATATCTCCGAACATCAGGATTTTGAATGTCGCGCTTCTGGTCTTTTGGTATTTAGGGGTTTCGGCTACATAGTCTTGAGATTTTGGAATTTGATATTCCAACATTTCGAGATTATGTAGTGAACCCATAGATATATATATATATATATATATATACGTATATGTGTGTAAATGTATGCATGTGTATGTATGTATAGGCATATATATGTATGTATACTCTTACATGTATATTTGCTTGAATGTATATATGGAAAACTTAAACATTTATATACTCTTATTCAATTGTGAAATATCTTGCAATGCTCTACCAGGTTCTTATCTACTCTCATTGTATATTTTGTACACTTGTATTTTCAACCAAAAGGGGGAATATCCTCTTACTGTATACTAATGGCTGTAAAGTCTACAATCTGCATGCTACTACTCTGTAATTTCTCTTTTGTAAATTTTTCTTCTCTGTAAACGTATGGAGTTTTTCTCCCCAGGAGTTCGCTGAAAATGGACACATTGTCCAGCTGGACTATCCTGGCAAACAGATGTTAAATAAATTAAATAAAAGTAAATAAAATAAATTATCTATGAATGCTGTTTTAACATAGTTTAAGGTACCTTTTGGTGCAGCAGAATGTAAAGTAGTTTCAGGTGTGTGGGTTCCTGTCATGGTGTCATATGCATTTAACATTAAGTAACAAAGAAGGGAGTAGATGATGAAATAGAAGTTATGTTCTTACCATAACGTTCCATGTTAGTTGTCTTCTTCTCGCCTTCTTCTTGCTGGATGGGTTCGGAGCCGACCTCGGCTCCGACTCGGCCACTGTAAAAGCTCGAGAGTTGGTTCCACCGGCTCGAGGCTCCCCTTATATCCCACAATGCTAGGCGAGAGTTACCTCAGATCTCGTTTGTAAGCTAACCCCAGCTTATAATAGTAACAGAATAACTCTAAACAGAGTCCACCTCTAACAACAGGAAGAAAGAAGGGTGACCTACATCCTGAACCAGGAAATATGCATAACAGCATATGCCTAAGAAAGAGGTGGTAGAAAGAGAGGTCACAATCACAACTCCTCTAGGTCTGTCCAGGCCAGGGGAAGGAGGGTGGGGAAGAAGAAGGCGAGAAGAAGACAACTAACATGGAACGTTATGGTAAGAACATAACTTCTATATGTTAAGTTGTCTATCTCGCCTTCATTCTTGCTGGATGGGACCGCGTCCTAGCACCTTGTCCCGGGTGGCCTAACGGAACAGACTCCTGAGAACAGTGGAACCAAAGTTAGATCTATGCCTAGAAGCTAAGTCCAACTTATAATGAGAAATGAAAGTGTGAGGAGTAGCCCAAGTAGCCGCTGCACAAATGGTGTCAATAGGCAGTCTGTCTTGGAAGGCTAAGGAAGTAGCCAAAGCTCTGGTGGAATGGGCCTTAGGTTTATTAGGCAGTTTTTGGTGTCTAATTTCATATACAAGGGAAATCAAAGATGTTAGCCATCTGGATAATGATACCTTTGAAACTGAAAGTCCCTTTCTGCTTTCCGCATAGGAGACAAACAGCTGATCAGATTTTCTGAATTGTTTCGTTCTATCCAAGTAATACCTCAATTGACGATGAACATCCAGGCAGTGTAATTTTTGTTCAGACCTATTGGAATATTCTGGAAAAAAGACAGGGAGGTCAATGCTTTGATTTAGATTTGACGTCGAGACCACCTTAGGCAAAAAGGACGGGTTAGTTCGTAAGGATACTCTGTCCTTATGAAACAATAGGTAAGGAGGTCGACAGCTGAGTGCTTGAAGCTCTGAAACTCTTCTAGCTGAAGTAATAGCTACCAGAAAAAGAGTCTTCCATGATAGCAATTTTAAAGAACAGGAGACTGCAGGTTGAAGGGGAAGAATCAAAGAAGCAAGAACTAAATTTAGGTCCCAAGGAGAAGGAGGATTTCTTATAGGAGGTCTGAGAAGAAAAACTCCTTTCAAAAAGGCTTTGCAAAGCTTGTGGGACATTAAGGCAGAATCAGAAATACCCACATGAAAGTTAGAAATAGCTGCCAATTGAACTTTAAGAGTAGAGGAGATGAACCTGCATGGAAGAGTTCAGCTAGAAAATCAAGGACTAATTGGATGGAAGCAGTGAAAGGATCTATGTCCTTTTCTTGAGCCCAATATGTGAAGCGTTTCCACTTGCTCAAATAAATCTTCCGAGTGGAAGATTTATGGGAAGCTATCAAAATATCTCGAACAGAGTGAGATAATTGAGGAAGCCTGGCTAAGGTTGGAACTGGAGGAACCAAGCAGTGAGGTTCAGAGACGGGAGGGAGCGATGTAACTGACCCGACTGATGGATCAACAGATCTGGAACTAGGTCCAGATGCCACGGTCGCTCCAATAGAAATTGATGTAGAAAGGGGAACCACACCTGTCGAGGCCAGTAAGGAGCAATGAGGATCAATGAGGCCTTCTGAACGATAGCTTTCTGTATCACTTGAGAGATTAGTGGGAAAGGAGGAAATGCATACAGAAGTCCCCGGGGCCAAACTTGGACTAGAGCGTCTCTGCTGGGTTGGCCTGGTAAAGGGAATAGAGTGAAAATTCTCTGCACTTGCTGTTTTGGGGAGTAGCAAAAAGATCGCAGCAAGGCTGACCCCACTTGAGGAAAATTTCTCTCACAACAGAGTCTTTCAGAGACCACTCGTGAGGCATGAGAATAGCTCTGCTCAACTTGTCCGCAATTTGATTGGACTTCCCGGGATGTGCGTTGCTATCAGAAATCGCTGAGAAGAAATCGCCCATTGCCACAGTCTGAGTGCTTCTCGACACAGGGGTATGACCTGGTTCCGCCTTGTTTGTTGATGTACCACACTACAGACATATTGTCTGTCTGGATTGCAATCGTTCCCAAGGGAAGAGAGTCTTGAAGGGCTTGCAACGCTAAAAGCACTGCTCTCATCTCTAGAACATTTATGTGCAAGTGGCATTCGTTTGGTTGCCATGTGCCCTGGACCGTCCTGCCCTGATAATGCCCCCCCCACCCGATCAGGGAGGCATCCGTTGTCAGAGTAGCAACCGGAGGGTGGAACAAAGGGTCTTCCCAACAAGAGCTGAGGGAAGACATCCACCACATGAGATGATTTTGCACGCTTGCGTGATCATAATGGTGTGAGACATTGGAAGTTCCTGGTATGACCATTGAGTAAAGAGCATCCATTGAAGGATCCGCATGTGGAATCTGGCTAATGGAAGCAGAGGTATGGCAGCCGCCATAATTCCCAACACTTTCAGAACTAACCTGGCTTTGATTCTGTTGTTGTTGAAAAGGAGTGAGACCAGTTTGTGAATGTCTGTTATTCTCTGATGTGTTAGTCTCGCAGACATGTCTACTGTGTCTAGATTTGCCTATGAAAGTAATAGCACGACAAGGCGACAAAACAGACTTTTCGCAATTTATTGAAATGCCTAGCTTTTGACAAATGCGAAAAGTGTAATCCCTGGCCATCAGAAGGAGATGCTTGGTGGGAGCTGTGAGGAGCCAGTCGTCCAAATATGGAAACACCTGGAATCCTTGTCGTCTCAGGTGAGAAGCTACCACTGCCATGCATTTGGTAAACACCGGGGCAGTGGTGAGACCAAAGGGCAGGGCCCTGAACTGAAAATGACTGGTTCCCAGCCTGAAGCGGAGGAATCTTCTGGAGCGTCTGTTCATTTTATGTGATAGTACGCATCCTGAAGGTCTATAGAGCACATCCAGTTTCCTTTGCCCAAGAGGGAAGAATGGATTGCAGCGTGACCATCCGAAATCTTGTTTTCTTGACTGATCTGTTCAAGATACTGAGATCCAAAATTGGTCTCCAGTCCCCTGTTTTCTTTGGAACTAAAAAGAACCTTGAGTAGATTCCGGATCCTTGCTGGTCTGCTGGAACTGGCTGAATTGCTCTTTTTGCAAGCAGTTTTGAAATTTCCAAAACCGCTAGATCCCTTTGAGCGGTTGGAACATCTGGAAGGGATTTTTTTGATTGGTTTGGAATGCGAAGAAAGGGGATAGAATAGCCTTCGGAAATGACGGACTGTACCCATTTGTCTTGAGTCAGGGATAGCCAGGCTTCTGGGTACAGTGACAATCTTCCCCCGACTGCCTCCGAAGGTGGGCAGTCGGGCAACACCTCAGGGATGCTGAAAGGGCTTGTCAGAGAAGGCTTCCCGATTGCCCTGGTTCTGCCGACCCCCCCTGCCCCTAGGGCGACGTCTACCATTGTTATTCCCGCCTCTGCCTCTGGTGGGGAAACGACTGTGCGTCAGGCGAAGTCCCTTGAGATTGTTTACGGAACCACATCTTTCCACCTTTCTGGCCTTTGGGGTAAGGCCTAGAAGGAGTAGAAAAACGGACTCCGACGGCAGAAAGGGTCTTGCCATCAGTTTCGCACCTAGTCAAGGTTTCTTTCACTTGAGGACCAAAGAGAGATGATCCATCAAACGGGGAGTTAGTGAAAGACGTCTTGAAGGGGTCCGCAAAATTGCATAGCCTACGTAAGGCCACACCTGTCCCTGCGGCTCTACTCGCTCCATCAGCCGCGTAAGAAAGAAGACGCATGGAGGAGTTGGTTATGGAGTTAAGGGTAGCCAGCTGCGTGTTCATCTTATCTTGAAAACCCGCAGCTGTAGGGTCCTTTAACATTTCACTCGCTTCCTTGATCAAGTCCCTTTGAAGACGAGTAAAATGGCATAGGTAGTTCAGCGAACGCATGGTAAATGTCGCTGACGAGAACATCCGCTTCCCGTACCTGTCCATGGACCTAGATTCCTTGTTAGGTGGATGGACAGGTACTGAAGGATCAGCTAGCTCCTTCTTAGTGGCAGCAGCTACCACCATAGCATCCACAGAAACTCCTTTTGTTAAGAACTGTTTGTCTGCTGGTGCCGTTATGAACTTGGAGGGTCTCCTGGGAGTGGGGTCCACTGAATCAGGAGCCGTCCATGCCTTCTTAGCAACCACCTGCATGAGGGGGTCAAAGGGGGGGGACACCCAGGAGGTGGAAGGGCGAGAGCCAAACGCCTCAAGATACACAGATTCATCCTCCGAAGGGTTGAGGGCTGGCCAATTTCCCCTCTGTTTCAGGATCTCTAGAATGTCTGCAAATGAGACATCTTCAGAAGGGGAACGGGGGGAACCCTCAGAATCATCTAAATCTGTGTCCGACGTGATGGACTCAGGTGAGTCAATGTGTTTCCTCTTACACTTCCTCTTCCGAGGGGGCTCTTCTGCCAAATCAGGAGAGGCCTCGGAAGAGGATGAAATCCCCACATGGGGTTCCTGAGGAGCTGGCTCTCTGCGGTCCGGGATGAGGGAGTGAGTCGACTTGACCTGAGGCACCATAGAGGGAGGAGCGGATGGAGCCGACTGTGGAGTAAAGCCAGGCTCTAACACACTCCGCATGACCTCGAATGCACCCCTGTCAGGCAAAGCCAGAGGTCCCCGCTCCGAGAAGCTAAGAACCTCCCTCGGCACCGACAGTGATCGCTCCGAGGCCGATGTCGGAGCCGAACTTACCAGCGCCGAAGCACCGAGAGGGAGAGGGGGGTCGGACAAGGGTCCGATGCCACTCACCCCCTCGGAGCCGACGAGGGAAGTCCGGCGCCGAGATTCTTCCAATGAAGAAATCGGAGCCGACGGAGCCGAAGACAATTGTATCGGCTCCGACGCTATCACAGTCTCGGTTCCGACGCGACCCGGCTCCGAGCTCAAGAGAGTCGAAGGAGGAATATATTGATGGACCGGGCAGACATCGACTGATGAGTCGGGCTCTGGAGCATCTGGGACAGTGCCTCGGACTTAAGTCGACTCACTACCCTCTGAAGGTCATGATCCGACAGCCTCGATGACCTAGAGGAGTGAGATCTTTGGCTCCGTTCAGACAGCAGGGGAGATCCTGGAGCCGAATGAACGGAGCCAAGGGATGGTGACCTGGACCTCTTCCTGGTTGTCGGCTCCGAAGGTCTGGTCGGAGCCGACACGGATTTCTAATACCTCGGCTCCAGCCGAGCCGAGGAACCACAGAAACTGTGGACTGAGACTCATCGGCTCCAGCCGGAGCCGATGTAGGCAGAGGTTTAGAAACCTTAGGTCTCGGCTCAGTTGTCGGAGCCGAAGACCTAGATGCCTTAGAGGGCTTCCCTGTAGATACAGAAAGGGAATCCTCTGGCTTGAGTAAGCCCCTTAAAATTTATTTATTTTTTCTTTCCTGCAGGACCCTGGGGCTGAAGCCATGGCACACAGCACAGGAGTCCTGCAGGTGCAAAGGTCCCAGACAGTAGACACAAGAAGTGTGAGCGTCTGTCAGAGACATTTTCTGACAGCACGCATCACACTTCTTGAATCCGGAGACCTTTGCTTCCTTAGACATTTCTAAAGGTGTAATCACACACACACACAAACACACTAATTACACCCTGTCAAGTTTAAATTATAATAAACCACTAACTAGGTTTTTAAAAATAAGAAATAACACACACACTCCACTAGGGAAAGAGAAAAGGCCTGTAGGCCCAAGGGAAGAACTTAAAGTTCTTGAGGGAAAAAAACGGGAATTTTTTAGAAGGGATAAAATTTCTCTAAACTAAGGGAAATAAGTAAAATATTAAAATTAAAGGGGTTTTAATAGACTAACTTACACAAGAAAAGTCACTTACCAAGAACCGGTAGAAAACCAACACCTCGATAGCTGTAGCGGCAAACGAGATCTGAGGTAACTCTCGCCTAGCATTGTGGGATATAAGGGGAGCCTCGAGCCGGTGGAACCAACTCTCGAGCTTTTACAGTGGCCGAGTCGGAGCCGAGGTCGGCTCCGAACCCATCCAGCAAGAATGAAGGCGAGATAGACAACTTAACATTGTGATTTTAGTAGTAAAAATACTTATGGGATGTGGTTTTGAAGCTGAATAAAAACGAAAGTAAATGTTTTGATGGTGTTGGGAGTACTAAGGGGATTTATTTTATCTGTAAAGAAGTAACAATTTTTGGGATTACGTTTGGAGTAAGACTATCACAAGGAAATAGGTGAAGGTAAAAATAGGAAATAAGTTTATTGTGGAAGACTTTTAGCTTAAAGTTTGTCTAAAAGGTACATCATTTTATTAAATCCTTTTTTGCCTCCGCTGCCTGCAGATCATCAACCCCCCCCAGCCAATGGACCCATTCATTCTGTCACCAGGAAGGAGAGTCAGACTGGATAGGCTATTATTTTGGTAGCCACTGAAGTGGTTCTGATTTTTTTTTAATATACTTATTTGCCCAAGCCTCCTACATGCACTTTACCCTAACCCACTGCATGCACTTGCAAAGTGCCCCAAGAGATCATGAAATGGTCTGACCACAGAGGCAATCTTCTGTCTTCTGCAAGGGAGTGCTCCCTCCAAGCATCTCCATTCTCAGGAAGCATAGGTCCTCTAGGGTGGGGACTGTCAACTAAACCTTGGTTGCCCAGGTCACAGTAAGGACACCATCCCTCTGTGTCACAGACCTAGGCACATCATATCAATTCAGTTATACTGGGAAAATTAGTATGCTTTATTCCATGCATGGGACTCCTCAGATTATCTATGGTATGATCCCAGTTATTCTAATTAGGGGTAACATATAATTATCAACCATGGGATGGGTAAGCCCAATCGATAACCAAATGGGATAAATTATTTTGAGGACAAAAAGGGAAATTGGCTAGACTTAAAATGGCTCGCAAGGGCAGCTTGCCTAGTACTTACATATGAAACTGTAACTGTTTATACAAAAAAATGCCACAATAATATTAAATGTCCAGCATGGAAAGGTTTACCTGATGAATATCATGATAAGTATGGTAAATAAAATATTTTCACAAATACAGTGACGTGCATATTATTACCAAAGAGCTATAAGTGACCATTAAATACATACCAGAAGCTAAAATGTTTCACATCAAATACTAAAAGGAGAATAATGGGAAGGTAACTTTGTGGTTACGCTGATCACTCAAAGATTTACCATTATAAGAGCTGCTATAATGATTAAGATGTTTACCTCAGACACAACGTACAGGGTTTGATTTTCACATTTGGAAGGAAAATTGGCTAGGCTTAAAATGGCCCAGAAGGGCAACTAGCCTAGTACTTATCTATAAAAGTTACTGTTTTTTTTTTTTTTTTTTTACTTCAGTAAGTGAACTTGTCCACAGAATCTTTTCAGCCATAACCTAGGTCAAGAAGGCAGAGACAACAAAAACACCGATAAAGAATACATGTTAAAGATGCAATAAAACTTAAAATGCAAGTTGAATTTAAAAAAAAAAAAAAGAGCATTTAGCCAATATACATTACATATAATTTAGCTATATACATAGACTGAAATAATCAGTTAAAGTGGAAGCACCATAGACATTTTTATATACTGTGAACTACACGAGTAGAAATAAAGTCGGATATGGTGTTCACAGGATAGCCTTAGCAGGATTAGTTATCATTCTTTGTTGTAGATGCACACAGGCCTGAAGCACAACGATGTGTGGTACTTAGCCAGGATATCTAAAACAAATACATGTATTCACCTCGAGTATATGGCCTCTAAATGTCTGCCTGAAATGAACTACATTGTCAATTACTCTCATATAATGTGGAATATTATATCAGCAGGCTAATGCAGGTTTGCTAAAATCTCTTTCAGTTATGGAAAGTTTGAAATGGGGAATTAAAGAAATTGCTTCAGAACCACGAAGAGTGTAAGATTGCCCCCAAAGAGCCAACCAACCTAAACTACAAAGTTGGGCTGCATCTGTCATGCAGTAATTTAAATGTTAAGGCGCTTAGGAATAATGATGTTCTTGTTGTGATGGGAAGCCACATTTATTTAATTAGTGTGATCAAGGGTAGATTCCCATGCAGTACTATATTCTTACTTGGAACATGGTAGACGTAAGCATGAATACAGTAAGAATTATGGACTACTTGCACATTCCTGAATGCCCTTTCAATTTTCATATGTGATTTGCTAGCAAAGCTGAAGTGATATATGATGTTAACACTCTCTTGAGCAAAAACTATTAGGTCACAGGTAAGTACTGCACTAGCTGTCCTTGTGGGCTAATGTAAACCTGATCAATTTCCTTTTCCATGCTTAAATTAACTGAATTTAAAATATGCTTCTCTTCATGTTGTAGTGAAGGCATGGATTTATTTATTCATTTACTCACTCACTGATTTGCTGCTTACACTAGCTCAGAATCACCCTGGAGTTAGCGCCTATCCTGTCATTCAGTCGGTAAATGGTTGAATTGGGTTGATAACCCACCACAGATGCATACATGCACCTCATATGTACACAGGACACATGGCTACGGGCAATATGAAGGCTTACCAATTCGCCCACAGCATGTCTTTAGAATGTTCAAAGAAACCAAAGCACTAGGTAAGAACTTACACAAATGCAGGGAGGACATGCATACTCCAAGCAGTGGTCACCTCAGCCAAGAAATGAATTGCAGAACCTAGCTCAGTGAGATAGCAAAGGTAACTACTTATGCATCTTAAAATTAAACCAGCAGCTTTACATATCACTGTTAACACTGGCTGTTACTGCACATCAAAAATAATGTCCAAATTCATGCAGTTTTGAAGTATATGAAGTTCTCTTATAATAAACACAACAGAATGTTGGGAGGTACCAAAACATGATCCACATGGGTACTTCCACAGGTCAATGCGTAATGCAAATAAACATTTGTCTTACTGTGTTCTGTACGGATGCTTATTTGTAAGAAACAAGCAGTGATTGTTAACCTTATTCTGCGACTTCTTTGTAGGGATGAAGAGGTATGGAAATTTTTAATATATATTATTCTCCACAGTTAAGTACTGCTCTTAGCCAAATTCTAGTCATAAACATATTTCATAAAGTAGATGCTCCTAGCAAGTCAAAGTGCCAAAACTAGAACTATATCAGTCTATATATTGTCAATACAGTGTAATAACACTGCTCAGCATACAGTAGAAAACCAGTCTAAAAACCAAGTTTATAGATTTCAGAATACTGGTTTATTAAGGGACTAAATAAAATATGCTTATCTTCTGCTTGTAGACAACATAAATCAAGATACACACTTCTTGTGAACATCAGTCCAAGTACTGAGTGCAGAAAACTACCACATTACTGATTGAAAATGCACACTAATATTGTTTTTCCAAAAAAACAGCTCAGTACTTACAGAAAGAACAATTCATTCTAGTCTACTCAGCTTTCAGCAGAATTTAACACACGTGTAATTATTTCTCACAGTACAGAAATAACTTCCAGTTAGCAAGGTAGCTTATCAACCCTTAAGAGATTCCTTTTAACTCTTGCTGTCCATGATCTGCCATATTCTACCAAAACTATACAATGCATCCTTTGAAGTCAGACAGCTCTGACTTGTTTTCCATAGAGTCCTCCTTGCATGCTTGGGGGGGACCTATACCTTTCTTCACAGACATGCCATCTCCTAAAGAATGAAAGTCCCATATGCATGCACAGTACATCAGGAAAGCCCCAGGATATCAGGTAAAAAACACGGAAGAGCAGCACAATGCCATTATACAAGGACAATATTTAAGAAAAGTAACAACTTTTTTCTTAAATAATATCATTGTATAAGAGCAATAACCCAGGGCTGGGTATGGATAATGTTGGATTTACCGAAACCCAGCCATGGATTATTGCTATATTATACCATGATCCCCCCAAAACGTGCACGCTGATTGGCCAGCGTGCCCGTTGTAAATAGAGTTATACTAATGGAAAAGGTCCGTCGCCGGACTTTTTCCATTAGTATAACTCGTTTTTAAACACTGTCTAAGCTATGTTAAATGGGTTTAACATAACGACACAGCTTTAAAATAAGCAACGGAGATCTCCGTTGCTTATTTTAAAGCTGTCTCGCCATGTTAAACCCATTTAACATAGCGAGACAATGTTTTAAAGCAACGGAGAAAGCAAGATCTCTGTTGCTTTTTTAGTGTTCGCTATGTTAAATGAGTTTAACATAGCGAGACAGTTTAAAATAAGCAACGGAGATGTCCGTTTATTTAACTGTCTCGCTATGTTAAACTCATTTAACATAGAAACACTAAAAAAGGCAACAGAGATCTTGCTTTCTCCGTGCTTTTGCTCAACTCTGATGTACCGCGCAGGCGCGAGTACATCAGAACTGCCGGATGCCAGACATCTGCGGAAGGGCAGTAAACAGGCATTATACTATGCCATTATTTAAGAAAAGTAATAGTTTCTTTTCTTAAATAATGTCATAGTATAATAGCAATAACCACTTCTGGGTGTGGGTAATGCTAAATTTACACGGTTGGCTTTGTTTGGTCCTCGGCCGCCCTCGGGACCAAACCACGCCAACCGTGGGTAAGCATTACCACCAGGCGTTATTGCTATATTCACACATGAATCAGATAAGCTTCACTGTAAAAAACTTCAGGTGAATTAAGAACATTACCATGTTTCATTTTGTAAAAAAATACACATGGCACATGTAAAACAAGACATAGATCCACCAGCTTCTTGCTTAATGATACGTTGAAAAGATCTTATGAACATTGTTTCTGTACTATTAAAACACGGTTTCAATATTTCATTTAACAAATAAGTAAAAGGCATTCTTGTTTGAAAATATAAAAAGGCTTCCATAGGCATGGTTTACTAAAATCCAATGTTTTTCAGGAATGTTTACAAAAAAGAAAGCAAAAGCTGTGAAGCACCAAATTAAAGAACTACATAAACATATTACGTCAGGTTTCCTGCCAATCTAAATAGGCACCAGAAGGTAGCTTGTAATGCTTCAAGTAAAGGTTGTCGGGCAGGTGTCATTCATCTGTGTTGCATGGTTTTTACAGGATAGTTTCTATGGAGATGTGGCACTGCTGGAAGTTATTCTTCTTGGTCCTGCTCTCTAATTTTCCCTTTTTCTTCTAAAGATATTAACAGAGCTGGAATTAAAAACATGGATGTCTACCTATGGCTCTTACTGCACCTGTTCAACAACCTCCTTTTCCTGGTAAGAAAGTTTTCCTGGATGTAAAGGGTGGACCAGAAGTTTACGTACAGCTAAGCTAGCAGAATAAGATTTCAGACAGAAATACAGACGTCGATTCTCCTTCTCAAATCTAAGTAACAGGTCAACTGATCAACAAGGGGATGCCCAAGAGGTCAACATTATTTCCCCCCATACATCATGAAATGTTTTAAAGCAGGAACTCTATGAATTTGGGTACTTTTAACACCTGTGACAGACTCCTCTGTATGGGGCCAGTCACAGTTCTTCCATGTCATTAAAATTAACATATTGAGGCAGGGAACCAAAAAAAAAAAAAAACTCTAAGTCTTCATGGTCTAACAGTACTGAGGGGAGAATGAGAAATGCTGAGCTATAAAAGGACTTGCAGGTATGCCTCCTTGAGGTCCAACATTACTAGCCAAGCCTTCTTGCCCAGCATGGGAAGAAGTTGCTGTAGTGTGAGCATCTTGAATTTTGGTACTTCCAGGTATGTGTTTAGAATTGAAAGGTCCAGAATGGGTCTCCAGATGCATATATAGGGAAAGGATTTTCTCTCTCTGTCTTTCTTCCTTTCCCCTTTTATCCAACACCCTCACAAGTACTGACATAGGTACAGAGTACAGAACCCTAAAAACTGCCCTACGTCAGCCACCAAAATGAACTAATGTCTGATCTACTGATTATTCTGAATAGGCTAGAACAATTTCCTCTTCCAATTTCTTACACAACCAATTATTAGTACAAAAACACAGAAAGCCACCTCTCTAAACTGGAGGATAGTCCTATAGGTAATGGAGAAATCTCTGTCTCTTCCATTACAGAGACCTATAAGCAGGTCCTTTGATCAGCGTTACTACCTTTGGAAAGACCCATATCTCTTCTGATGGCAGTAGCAATTAAGGTGCCCATTTAATCTTATATCTAGAATGCAGTATCACTAGCACAGGATGTCTGAGCGCCAAAACAGACAGTGTGTGTCACTCAGTGACATGGAACTGTCACACACAGCAGTAGAAGATACAGTCCCAGAATGTCATAGGATTGAAATCTTTTTTCTAAAAGATTCATCCCTGTTTTGAATCTGCTTTCTTGATTTACCTGAATTTATTAGGCTCAATAAAGTAGTTTTTCTTCAATTTACTTTCCTCTATTCCCCCTATATAATTCATGTCTTTCAAATAAAGAAGCAAATACTGTCTCAGTTTTGTCACTTGATAAAATGGTACCACAGATTTCACAGTCCTCAACTTCACAGTCATGCCCCCCCCCCCCGCCCCCACAAAAAAACACTAAGATTGGAAATCCTATGGTGCTATTTGCCTACCAGAAGCAAAACTGTTGACAGATTTAGTCAGCATCAGTAGAAGTAAATGTCATAGATGAAGAAAAATAATTTTACTATAAAAAAATAGTACAAAAGCAACTGTGACTAAGTGAAAAGTACAGTTTTGTACCTACCATAAATGTAGATGTCCGAGAGGTATGCATCTGCAATCCTAACAAATGGGTTGTCCTGGCCTCAGGCAGCCCTTCGGTCGGCCGGATTCCAAAGTCTGGGTCTGGCCTTGGCTGATGTCGCACTTCACCCGACGTCATAGCTGCAGTCCAGCGGGTATAAAGGCATCAGCCGACGCCATTTTCCTCAGTGTTTCTTGCCCCAGATGCCAGGTGCCCTCTAGGAAGGCTAAATTTGGATAAATGCAAATGTTTCCAAACAATAGAGAGCAAATAGAAATAAACATGTATATACATATATACAAACAAATACACCATAATAGATTCCCCAGCTAGCTACAAGATGGGCAAATACCCTAGGAGTACCACAGAGGGGAAGGAGGGTGGGTAATCCTGACTGCAGATGCATACCTCTCGGACATCTACATTTATGGTAGGTACAAAACTGTACTATGTCCTTCAAGGATGCATCTGCAGTCCTAACAAATGGGTAGAATACCATAGCCAAACTGGGGAGGAGGCACTAAGGATTTATGGTGTAGTTAAGATCCCTTGCAAAACAGCAGTGGCAAAACCTGCTCGGGATCTGGAGTATAAAGGTAGATTGTAATGCTTGGCAAATGTATGCACGGAGCTCCAAGTAGCAGCCTCTAAAATGTCTTTGGTAGCCACTCCTCGTGAGAAAGCTGTAGTAGTGGCTGTAGCCCTTGTGGAGTGAGGTCTGATGTTTTCTGGAGTTGCCTTTCCATGAAAAGAGTAACAAAATCTAATGCAATTTCCTATCCATTTTGAGATTGTTTGTTTTGAAATTGCTTTTCCTTCCATTCCTGTTGCATATGCTACCAGAAGCTACTCAGTTTTTCTATTGTTCTTGGTTCTGTCCAGGTAGTAGCGCAATTGTCTGTGTACATCCAAGGTATGCAGCAATCTTTCCCCCCTGTTCTGCGGGTTGGGGAAGAATGTTGGTAGGTGTATTGCTTGGTTTAATGATACCCTGGAGACCACCTTTGGCATAAAGGTAGGATTAGTTCTCATGGACACTCTGTCCTGATGGAAGATAAGGAAGGGCTGTACTGCCATTAAAGCCTGTAATTCAGAAACCCGTCTAGCTGAAGTGATTGCAAGCAGGAATGCAGTCTTCCAAGATAAGTACTGTAATTCTGCTGTTGCTGCTGGTTCAAAAGGGGGAAGTGTCAACTTTTCTAACACAAAGTTCAAGTCCCATGTAGGCAATGGTGGTTTCCTTGGTGGCTTTACATTTTTAATTCCTCTGAGAAACTGTCTGAGTAGAGGTTGAGAAAAGACTGGAGGATCCATGTTGTATTCTGCTGAAATTGCTGATGCATGAATCTTAATGGAGGAGTAAGACAGACCATTGACATGGAAAAGCTCTGCTAAGTATTCCAGGATGTTACCTATGTTTGCCAATGATGCATCTACTCCTTTTGTTGCACTCCAAATGAGATATCTTCTCCATTTTGCTGCATACATTTTTCTTGTTGAGGGTCTGCGAGCCTCCAGGATAATGTCTTTAACCCTTTGAGATAAATCTGGGTTATTGTGCCTTATGTAATGTTCCAAGCAGCTAGCTGCAGAGTTTTCAAGTTTGGATGCAGGATTTTGAAGTTGTTCTGTGTTAGCAGAAGAGGTAGTAGGGGTAGAGGCCATGCATGTTCCCGGGACATACTCCTCAGTAGCGGGTACCAATGTTGCCTCGGCCAGTCTGGAGCTATCAAGATGATCCTCGGGTGATCTTCTTTGATCTTCAGTAGCACTTTGTGCATCAAAGGAAGAGGTGGGAATGCATATGCTGTCAGGTTTTCCCAACTGAAGGATACGGAGTCCACCTTCCAAGCAAGTGGGTGGTATGTCCTTGTGCAGAATTTTTTCAATTGGTGGTTGTGTGGGGATGCGAACAGGTCTATTTCTGGCAGTCCCCATTTCCTTGTGATGGTTTTGAAGATATCTGGATGCAGCATCCATTCGTGGGCATCCGTGGTGGTTCTGCTTAAGATGTCTGCTAGTATATTTTCTTTTCCTGGCACAAATATGGCCTGGAGCTGAATGTTGAGGCTCAGGGCCACATTCCAGAGGTCCATTGCCATCCGGCATAGAGGATATGAATGTGCGCCTCCTTGTTTGTTGATATACCACATAACTGTGGTGTTGTCCGTCCTTATCAGCAATTGACCCTGTTGAAGAAATGGTCTGAATGTCTGAATTGCCTGTTTTACTGCCAGCATCTCTTTTAGATTTATGTGAAGGTTCATCTGGTCTTGAGTCCATAAGCCTTGAATGCACTTGTCCACCATGTGTGCCCCCCAACCTAGGTCTGAGGCGTCCGTGGTGATAGTCTGGCTTGGGTGAGGCCTGTGGAAGGGCAGTCCTTTGGTTCAATTGACAGGCCTGGGCCCACCACTGGAATTCTTGTTTCAGGCATGGAATTATTGGAATTTGGGTTTCTAGGCTGTGTTTGTGCTGAGACCATAAATTCCTCAGGTACCATTGTAACTTCCTCATATGTAGTCTGGCATGCGGAACTAATATTATGCAGGATGCCATGTATCCCAGGGCTTGCAGGATTTTCCTTGCTGTAAGCTGGTTCTGCGTTGTTAATGCCATGAAATAAAGTGGTAGCTGCCTCTGTTTTTCTGCTGTGAGGAATGCCATCTGGTTTGATGTGTCCAGTTCTGCACCCAAGAAGGTTATCCTTTGGGATGGTATCAGCCTTGACTTTTTTGTGTTGACTGTGTATCCCAGGGCTTGCAGCAGGTGAATAACCTTTTTGAAATCTTTTGTTATTTTGTCTTTGCTGTCCGCTTGTAACAGGCAGTCGTCCAGGTATGGATAAATTTGAATTCCCTGAAGCCTGCAATGAGCAATTACTGATGCCAGGCATTTCGTGAATACTCTGGGCGCAGTAGATAAGCCAAAAGGCAATGCTGAGAATTGATAATGCTCTGATCCTGCAAGAAATCTGAGGTATCTTCTGCAATTTGGTCGTATGGGGACGTGCAGGTATGCCTCCTTGAGATCCAGAGTCACCAGCCAAGACTCCTTGCCCAGCATGGGAAGAAGTTTCTGTAGGGTCAGCATTTTGAATTTTGGAACAATGAGATATGTGTTTAGAGCGGACAGGTCGAGGATAGGTCTCCATTGGTTTTCCTTTCTTGGTACCAGGAAAAGCCTTGAATAAAATCCTTGTCCTTGTTCCATAGCCGGTACCTTTTCTATAGCTCTCATCCTTAGTAAGTGGTCTATTTGTTGTAGAGCGTTTGTCCTTTGGTTTGGAGGTAGGTTTGGCATTCCTCTCTTCCTTGGAGGAGTATGGAAGTGAAACCTGTAGCCTTTGTTGATTGTCTGTAAAATCCATTTGTCTCCTGTAATGTAATGCCAATTTGCTGAAAATAAGGCTAACTTTCCGCCTAAGGGTGCTTCCAGTTGTTCCCTGGTAGGCGGTTTCAGAGCCAAGTCACTGTGATTGTCCTGTGGAAGTGGTAGTGGCTGGATCTGTGGCAGTACTTCTCTGACTGTTAGGCTGCCACTGACGTCCCCTGTAGGCACCTCTGGATTGGCCTCTGCCTCTAGGGCATCTATTTCTGCTTCTCTGTGCTCTGGTGGTGTCTGGAAAGGACCAATTTTTGGACGGCCAGTTCCTACTAAACCTCGGAGGCTGGACCTGTAAGAAATCCTTGACTGTCTGGACAGATTTAGCTTTTTCTTCCACCTTCTTCAACACTTGCTGTGCAGGGGAACCAAACAAACTGTGCTTTTCCATGGGAGCATCTAGAAGCTTTGCCTTTACATGGTCTGGTAAGGATTGCTCTTTTAACCATGCATGCCTTCTGATCACTGTACCAGTCATAGCTGATCTAAAGGAAGCCTCCAGTGCATCATAGCCGCATTTTAAGGAATGATTACTGACCTGCTGAGTGTTATGCACCAAATCCTGAAGGGACTTACGGTCTAAAGGCTCAGGCGAGGAAAGTTTTTTAGTGAGCTGATCTAACAGAAATTCCTGATATTGAATCATGTGGAATTGACAGTTTAAGGCCCTAGCGAAAGAGTAGCAGAAGTATAAACTTTTTACCCCATCTCTCCAATGCCCTAGATTCTCTTTCAGAGGGAGGGGTTTTGGCAGAGGCAGCTGCTACAGCTTTGGGGCCCTGTGAAATAGTTTCAGGATCTGCAATAGGAGCCTTATACAAATGATAATGTGTGTCCGGAACCCTGTAGTATCTGTCGGGCTTAGCAGGGGCCGGAGGTAGTGAGTCAGGGGCAGTACAAGCATCATTAAATGCATCATCCACAACTGTAAGTACTGGAGGAATAGCTAAAGGCCTATGCTGTGGTAAATGCAAAAAGGTCCTAAGCCTCTTCCTAGAGTCTGAAAAATCCTGGCCCTGCCATTGAAATTGTTCCCTCATAGCATGCAAGGTTTCCCCAAAAGAAAATTCCTCGGGAGGAGAGGCAGAAGGTATGGAATCCTCTGCATCAGAGTCCTCATAAGGAGAATAAGGGCCTTCTGGAGTATTTGTATTTTCTGAATCATCAGAGGAGTAATCTGAAGAAACTGGCTCAGGGGGTTCTGCTCTAGGCCTCTTCTCTGGAGGTGGGTGAGAGGCCCTGTCAGGGTGAGACTGGGTTCCCCTGATCAAAGAAATGAGATCCTCTGCTAGACTAAGCATTTGGGTACTAGAGCTAGGCCTGTGAGAGGGGGTTTTAGCAGGCACGGCCTTTGAAGATTTAGCTGCTTTGGCCCTGGCAAAAGCCTTAATTGACATGGATGCAGGGGGCCAAGCAGCTCCACGTGCAGGAGTAGATACATCTAAGGGGATAGTATCTGATAAATCCTGAGAAACTGTAAGAGCAGGTGGATTTTCCGTAGCAGATTCAGCCATGCTGGAAGAGGCCTCGGTAGAAGGAGGCATGCTTTCGGCCGAAGGAAGAACCGTGGACACGGTTTCAGCCGAAACCGAGACACTCGCGGTTGGCTTAACCGTGGTTTCGGCCGAAACCGCAGACCGCGAGTGTCTGTCCTTTTCTTTACGTTTTTTAGCTAATTGTGAAGTCGGAGTCTCCGACGGCATGATATAAGCAAAAGCGGAGCCGAAAAACTCCTCTGCAAACTCCGACCGACGTCTAAGTGTCCGTCGGATGAAGGAAGCACAGGCTAGACAAGCTGCTACGTCGTGGTCTGGGCCTAAACAAGGTAGGCAGTAAGAGTGGAAATCTTTATGAGGTATTTGTTTCCCACAAGTTAAACAGTTATTCACTTTTTCTGACATCGGCTGAGGCAAGAAAGAGTCCCCAACGGGGTACTTAGCTTTTTAGAAGTCTTCGGTAGTAGCAATCTCTGGTTCTGACCGACCGGCACTTGCGAACAGCTCCTGCTTCGGGCGCCACGCGGCAAGAAAGACTGGGGAAAATGGCGTTGGCTGATGCCTTTATACCCGCTGGACTGCAGCTATGACGTCGGGTGAAGTGCGACATCAGCCGAGGCCAGACCCAGACTTTGGAATCCGGCCGACCGAAGGGCTGCCTGTGGCCAGGACAACCCATTTGTTAGGACTGCAGATGCATCCTTGAAGGACATTATTCTGAATTTTACGGTAAAAATTTCTACTGGTATAAATGGATATGTGAAGCAATTAAAATGGCAAAATTAAATGAAGAGCTGAAACACCTCTGCAGGATATATATGGTAGCCTTGTGTTTATTTAGAACAGTGCCTACCCAGCACAAACTCGTATTGGTACTGTATAGGAAAAAAGACGTTATGTACCTACCATAACGTTCCATGTTAGTTGTCTTCATCTCGCTTTCTTTCTTGCTGGTTGGGATCGGAGCCTATCCTTGGCTCTGACTCAGCCATCTTCAATAGCTCGAGAGCTGTTTACTGGCTCGAGGCTACCCCTTATCCCATAATGCCTAGCGATAGCTACCCAGATCTCGTTTGAGATAGCTAACTCCAGACATAACCAGAGAATAAACCAGTCAAAAGAACTGGTTGACTTATACCTCTCATATTGTCTAAATCAATAGAGGAAAACAAAGGAACACTCAGCCAGTGAAAAAAGAACTCCTCACGGTTCAATAGGACAGGGGGACGGAGAGTGGGATGCAAGAAAGAAGGCGAGATGAAGACAATTAACATGGAACGTTATGGTAGGTACATAACTTCTTTATGTTAAGTTGTCTATCTCGCCTTCATTCTTGCTGGTTGGGACAGCATCCCTAGCACCTAACATCCTGGGTGGCTCAGTGGAACAGACTCTTCAGAACAGTGGAACCAAAGTCAGATCTACTCCGGGAGACCATATCCAGCTTGTAATGAGAAATAAAGGTATGAGGGTTTGCCCACGTGGCAGCTGCACAGATAGAATCCATGGGCAACCTAGACTGAAAGGCAACAGATGTGGCCAAGGCCCTAGCAGAATGACCTTTCGGTTTAAATGGTAACTCTTTGTTCCTTAATTGATAAATAAAGGTAATAGTGTTGGACAACCATCTAGATAAGGTCACCTTGGAAACTGGGAGACATTGTTTGTTTAAGGCATAAGAAAGGAATAATTGGTCTGACTTTCTTATTTCTTTAGTTCTGTGCAGATAAAAATGCAATTGTCTATGAACGTCCAATTGGTGGAGTTTGTACTCTGCCTTGTTGCTATGATTTGGGAAGAACACAGGGAGATCTATAGATTGGTTTAAATTATTTTCTGAGCAGACTTTAGGAAGAAACAAAGTATTAGTCTTCAGAGCAACTCTGTCCTTAAGAAAAACCAAGTAGGGAGGACGGACACATAGTGCCTGAAGTTCGGAGACGTGTCTGGCTGAAGTAATAGCTACCAGAAAGAGTGTCTTATAAAGATAGAAACTTGACATGGCTGGTTCAAAAGGAAGTTAGGACTAAATTAAGGTCCCAAGGAGGAGGGGGATCTCTCACTGGAGGCCTAAGAAGAGTTGCCCCTCTCAAAAAAGCTTTATAAAGCTTATGAGACATGTTAGAATCTGACAAGCCAACATGAAAGTTAGAAATGGCCGCTAATTGTACTCTGATCGGAGTGGAAGCAAACCCGGAGTGAAACAGATGTGCTAGGAATTCCAGAATTTCGTGGACTGGTGCTGAAAAGGGATCCACATTCCTAGCCTCTGCCCAACAAGAGATATGTTTCCATTTGCTAGCATAAGTTTTCCTCGTTGTAGACTTATGAGAAGAGACAATAATCTCACGGACTGCTGGGGAAATGCTAGGAAGCCTGGCTAAGGTTGGAAGTGGAGCAACCAAGCTGTGAGCTAGAGAGTTTGGAGGGACTGATGCAACCTGCCTGATTGATGAACCAGGAGGTCTAGAATAGGATCAAGAGTCCAGGGCTGATCCAGATGGTAACTGTGCAGGAACAGGAACCATATCTGTGGAGGTCAGAAGGGGGCAATGAGGATCATTTTGCAACCCAACGATATTGCTTTCTGTGTAAGTCTGGGTATCAGGGGACAAGGGAGAAAGGCAGAAAGAAGTCCCTGGGGCCAATCATGGACTAGACCGTCTCTGGGTATGTGACCCAGAAGCGGAAGAAGGGAAAAGTAGTTGCTGCATTTGCTGTTGAAGGGGTTGGCAAAGAGATTGCAGCAAGGCTGTCCCAATTTGCGGAAAATAAGATTCGCAACTTCCTGATTCACAGACCACTCTTGAGACATGAGGATAGCTCTGCTGAGCCTGTCCACTATGACGTTGGATCTTCCAGGGATGTGCGTCGCAATCCGAAAATGTTGGGAGGAAATCGCCCACTGCCAAAGTCTGACTGCTTCTCGACACAGGGGGTAGGATCTGGTTCCACCCTGCTTGTTGATGTACCACACCACTGACCTGTTGTCCATTTGAATAGCAATGGTCCCAGATTGAAGAGAGTCTTGAAGGGCTTGCAATGCCAGGAGCATGACTCTCATCTCCAGGACATTTATGTGCAGATGGTACTCGTGAGGTTGCCAAGTACCTTGGACTGCCTGCCCAGATAATGCCCCTCCCCACCCTATCAGGGAGGCGTCTGTCGTCACTGTGGCTACCGGAGGGGGTTGAATGAAAGGTCTGCCCTGAGTAACTAGTGGGGAGACCATCCACCAAGAAAGATGTCTTTTGCATGTATCCGTGATCAGGATCATGTGAGTCATGGGTAGCTCTTGAAACAACCACTGCATGAACAGGAGCCACTGAAGAATTCTCATGTGAAAGCAGTCTAGTGGAATTAGAAGAATGGCTGCTGCCATGGAACCCAGAGTTTGAAGGATGTGCCTGACTTGGATCCTTTTGCTCTGCATTAGAATTTGTACTTGCTGATGAATTGTGGACACCCTTTCTAGTGGTAGCCTTGCAAACATATTGCTTGTGTCTAAGTCTGCTCCTATGCAAGTTATACATTGACAGGGCAACAAGAAAGATTTTTCTAAATTTATTGTAATGCCTAGCTGGGTACAGATTGTGATTGTGTAGTCCCGTGCTTGCAGGAGTTGATGCCTGGTGGTGGTAGTGAGGAGCCAGTCATCTAGATATGGACACACCTGAAATCCTTGATGTCTCAGGTGAGCCGTGACCACTGCCATACATTTGGTGAACACCCTGGGGGCTGTGGTGAGGCCAAAGGGCTCTGAACTGATAATGACTGGCTCCCAGCTGGAAGCGAAGATATCTCCTGGAGTGCCTGTCCATCTTGATATAGTAGTACGCATCCTGAAGATCTATCGAGCACATCCAATTGTCCTGACCCAGAAAGGGTAGAATGGACTGTAGCATGACCATCCGAAACTTTGTTCTTTGTATAGACCTGTTTAGTCTGCTGAGATCCAGAATCGGTCTCCAGTCCCCTGTCTTTTTTGGTACTGAAAAGAACCTTGAGTAAATTCCGGAACCGTGCTGCTCTGCCGGGACTTCCTGGACAGCTCTTTTTTCTAGCAGTTTTGAAATGTCTATTAATGCTTGCTCCTTCAGATTGGGTGGAACATCTGGAAGGGTCTTCCTTGACTATAAGAGGGGGTTGATGAAAGGGAATTTTGTAACCTCTGGATATAATGGACCGTACCCATCTGTCTTGTGTTAAACTTTGCCAGGCGTTTGGGTACAGTGAAAGTCTTCCCCCGACTGCCTCCAGAGGTGAGTAGCCGGGAAACCCTTCAGGGATGCTGGAAGGGCTTATCAGAGAAAGATTCTCTGTTGCCCTGGTTCTTCGGACCCCCTCTGCCACGAGGACGGCGTCTGTTATTATTGTTTCCCCCTCTTCCTCTGGAGGAAAAATCACTACGTGTGTCAGGCAAGGCTCCCTGAGATTTACGAAACCACATTTTACCACTCTTCTGACCCTTGGGGTAAGGTCTAGAGGGAGTGGAAAAATGGACTCCCATGGCAGAGAGAGTCTTGCCTTCTTGCTCACACCTAGTTAAAGTGTATTTCACCTGTGGTCCAAAAAGAAAGGATCCATCAAAGGGGGTGTTGGTGAAGGACGCTCGAAAGGTTTCCACAAAGTTACACAGCCGCATCCACGCATGTCTCCTAAGGGCCACACCCATACCTGCGGCTCTACTCGCCCCATCAGCTGTATAGGAATGAGCCTCATGGAGGAGTTAACAACAGAATTAAGAGTCGCTAGCTGAGAAGCTACTTTGGCTTGTGCTCCCTCAGCTGTTGGATCTTGAAGGGTATCTCCAAGCTCTTTAAGGAGATCCCTTTGAAGTCGGGTAAAATGACATAGGTAGTTCAGTGACCTCATGGAGAAGGTCGCTGAAGCGAACATTCACTTCTTGTATCTGTCCATCGTCCTAGACTCCTTGTTAGGGGGATGGACAGATGAAGAAGTCTCCGCTAACTCTTTTTTTGGTGGCTGCTGCTACCACCATGGCGTCAACAGGAACATCTTTAGAAAGGAATTGCTTATCCTGGGGTGCTGTAATGAATTTACCAGGTCTCCTCGGAGTTGGTTCCACTGTATCCGGAGCTGACCAAGCCTTTCGAGCCACCACTGCCATGAGTGGATCAAAAGGCGGAGAAATCTAGGAGGTGGAAGGTCGGGAACCGAAAGCATCCAGAAATACAGACTCATCCTCGGTAGGTGCTAGGGAATTCCAGTTCCCCCTCTGCCTATGCATTTCCAGGATGTCCGAGAAGGAAACATCTTCAGAGGGGGATCTCGAGGACCTTTCCAAATCATCTAATCTGTATCAGAAGTGACAGACTCAGGGGAGTCAATGTGCTTCCTCTTAGACTTCTTCTTTCGAGGGGGCTCCTCTGAGTGATCAGGAGAGACCTCGGATGAGGAGGAAAAACCTAATGGGGAGTCCTGGAGCATCGGTTCCCTACGCTTAGGGTCTGGAGGAGGAGCAGAGGTTGGCACAGGAACTACGGGGGACGGAGCCGGTGGGGCTGAAATTGGAGCTGACTCAGAGGACAGCACACTCCGCATGACTTTAAAGGCGCCCCCGCCATGAGACAGAGAAAGCTCCGGTTCCGAAGAAATTGGAATCTTTCTCCGCACCGAGGGAGATGGCTCCGAGGCCGATGTTGGGGCCGAGCTCACCTGTGCCGAAGCTCTAAGTGGGAGAACGGGGTCGGACAACGTTCCGATGCCACTCGCCCCCTCAGAGCAGACGAGGGAGCCATGGCACCCAGATCCCTCGATGGAAGGTGCCACTCAGGGAATCAGAGCAGACATCGTAACTGAAGGAGATAGTTATCGGAATCGATGGTTCCACTACTCGAACCCCAACGAACTCCAGCTCCGAACTCATAGGAGTCAGAGGAGGAACATCAAGAGAAGTGGACAGAGCCGATACCTGTTGAGGAGGACTGGACAACAATTTAGCTAGTGCCTGCAACTTTAGCAACCTACTGACTACTCTCTCCACATCATGATCCCACAGCCTAGAGGAGTGACAGGATCGGTGGCTACGTTCGCTTTGAAGTAAAGGAGACCGAGGAGCCGAATGCGCTGACTCTAAGGAGGGGGACCTCAGCCTCATGTGGCTCCGTGACAGCTCCGAAGCCTCTGATGGAGCCGACGGGGAGATTGTCTTGTCAGTGCCAGGCGGAACAGAAGTTGAAGGCAAATCCTGTGCTGAAGTCGGCTCCGAAGGTGGAGCTGACGGCTTGAAGGATTTAGGGGATTTCACTAGCTGTGAACTCTTGGCCCGTGAATCCTGGGGTTTTAACAGACCCCTAAGAATCAACTTATTCTTTCTCTCCTGCAGGACTCTTGGACTAAAGGCATGGCAAATAGAACAAGTGTCCTGCAGGTGCACAGTGCCTAAACAATAGATGCAATAAGTGTGCCCATCTGTCAGAGACATTTTCTGACAGCATGAGTCACACTTCTTAAACCCAGAAACCTTAGCTTCCTTGGACATGCTGTACTGGAAAAAGGAAACTAACCAATTTAACCGACAATAAGAAGAACAATATTCATTTCTTCAAAAAAGGATATAGATAAAGGGTTTTTTTTGTTTTTTTTTTTTAAAGGTACTAGGATAGCCTCTAATTTAAACGGCTAACCTAGAAGAAAAAACAGTAGGAAAGCCTCTAAGTTAAACAGCTAACCAGGGAAAAGGGGGGAGGGGTGGGAAGAACTCTCCAAGTTAAATGAGTTCTACAAAAAAGGGGACACTATAGAACAAACAGTTAACTACAACAGTAACAACGCTATCGCTAATAATAAAACAGAAAAATATACTAGAAGAGTTAAATTTTAGAGAGAATTTACACAAAAAAATTAATATACAAGCCTGAGCCAGAAAAAACGACACCTCGCAGCTGAAGCGGCAAACAAGATCTGGGTAGCTATCGCTAGGCATTATGGGATAAGGGGTAGCCTTGAGCCAGTAAACAGCTATCGAGCTATTGAAGATGGCCGAGTCGGAGCAGAGGATCGACTCCAATCCCAACCAGCAAGAATGAAGGCGAGATAGACAACTTAACATCAACTGTTTTACAGTTTCTGCCCAGAAGACCATACCACTACAGTGGTCATAACCCATGTGTTATTTACTGTTATGCGACTCTCCCTGAACATCTGTGAGGATTTGTGACAGTATGGTAATTAATCCATTAATGCTAATGGAAGGAATAGAGAAAATGAAGTTAAGTTACTATGCAGCTGTTCATGTGACTGTAATCCTATGACCTCTGGTTAAAATAATCCTAAAATAAAATATGATACAGATGGAAATGTCATGCCAGCTCTGAAGCTGGAAAGAAACATGGAGACTGATAGAGTTTAGTTGTGACAATCACCAAGAGCAAAATCATCATAAAACACCTACTAATGCTTACACTCTATAAAGTTCATTACACAACACAAAACTAGCAGCCACTATTTTTCAGTATTATCTTTATGGCACACTACAATAGTTTTACTCCTTTCAAAGTAGTGCAAAAATTTATTAAAACCGAATTTGTCTGACCTCCAAGTTATTACAAATAATCCTTAACTTACAGTGAAATGATTATTCTAAACTTTCTTAAAACAAAAAAACAACTTCTAAAATAATTCACATTAAGTATTCACAGTGTCAGTGGAGAAACAGGTGCCATACTTACCTTTAGTAAAGGCTGCGAGTTCTATTCCCACACCATGTAGACATAGTACTGAAACTGCAATGCAATATAAAGGGGGTGCTGCACTCGAGTGTATTGTCTTTTAAATGAGATGTTAAACTAAGGCCTCATATTGCTGGTAGCTCAGGTGGATGTAAAAGATGCCATGCACCTATCGAAAAACTATGGTAAGTTCCCTGATATGCCCTGGCCAAATTTTTCTAAGTAGTATAAATACCACCTAGGGCTTTCCTGGAAAAGTGGCTACTAGCCTAGTGGGAGTAACCTAGTCAACAAAAGATAAACAAGTAAATAAAATAATTCAATTGCTGCTACATTTATTCACTGTATAATACAGTAATAACAGTAAACCACAAGATGACCACTACAAACTAAGTAGTAGGAATAGCAGTGCTAAGTTTATTTACTTTACCTACCATATCCTATCCCTGGTACCAAAAAAGATCCAAATGGTATACCTACCAAACGGGAATAAAAATTAACCTTGGAACCAACCTGCATACACTTAAATGGTAATCACTCAATTCATCGCTACAAGTTTTTCACAATCCAGACAATTAAATAGCTGTACTAGCAGTAGTTGTCTACTAAAACAGTATACACTGCTGTTGTGACAGTCAGCCTAGCTTGCAATACCTGTTAAGAGCCATCAAATAATGGTGTGGATGTGATGTTGAACTAAAGTCAATACTCTATGTATAATGTTACCGCATCACTGATTTTCAGAGGTTTTTCATTCTGTTGCCATATTTTCTGATGTCAACCAAGTCTCACCTGTTTTTTTTTATGTAAAAAGCTCAACATTGCTTTATTACTGCAACTTTATATACTTTTCATGATCACAGATATATACAGTGGATATAAAAAGTGTATACACCCCTGTTAAAATGCCAGATGTTTGTGATATAAAAAAATAAGACTACAATAAATCATTTAAAAACTTTTCCCACCTTTAATGTGACCTATAACCTGTACAATTCAATTCAAAAACAAACAAATCTGTTAGGGGAAAAAATATAACAAATAAAAAATGTACAATAACCTGGTTGCATAAGTGTGCATACCCTTAAACTAATACTTTGTTGAAACACCTTTTGATTTATTTACAGCATTCAGTCTTCTTGGGTAGGAGTCTATCAGCATGGCATATCTTGACAATATTTGCCCATGCTTCTTTGCAAAAGCACTCCAAATCTGTAAGATTGCAAGGGCTTCTCTTGTGCATAGCCCTCTTCAGGTCACCCCACAGATTTTCTGTTGGATTTAGGTCTGGACTCTTTCTGGGCTATTCCAAAACTTTAAATTTGCTTCTGGTGAAGCCATTCTTTTGTTGATTTGGATGTATGCTTGTGGTCACTGCCATGTTGAAAGGTGAAATTCCTCTTCATCTTCAGCTTTCCAGCAGAAGCCTGAAGGTTTTGGGCCAAAAGTGACTGGTATTTGGAACTGTTCATAATTCCCTCCACCTGGACTAAAGCTCCAGTTCCAGCTGAAGAAAAGCAACCCCAAAGCATGATACTGCCACCGCCAAGCTTCAACGTGGGGATGGTGTTCTTTTAGTTATGTGAAGTGTTGATTTTGCTCGTTCAGCCTTGGTCTCATCAGACCATAACACATTTTCCCACATGCTTTTGTGAGACAATGTATTGTTTTGCAAATTTTAGCCAGCCTGGATGTTTTTCTGCGTAAGAAAAGGCTTTCATCTTGCAACCCTACCCCACAGTCCAGACATATGGAGAATATGGGAGATTGTTGTCACATATAGTACACAACCAGTACTTGCCAAAAATTCCTGCACCTCCTTCAGTGTTGCTGTAGGTCTCTTGGCAGCCTCCCTGACCAGTTTTTGTCTTGTCTTTTCATCAATTTTGGAGGGACATCCAGGTCTTTGCAATGTCACTATAGTCCCATATTTTCTATACTTTTTGATCCCTGTCTTCACTGTGTTCCATGGTATATCCAATGCTGTGAACATTTGTGGTACCCTTCTCCTGACTGAACCCTTTCAACGAGATCCCTTTGATGCTTTGTAAGCTCTCTGCGAACCATGGCGTTTGCTGTAGCAGGCAACTGAGAAAATGTAAGAAAAATCCTATTAGGACAGCTGAACTTTATTTGGGGTTAACCAGAGTCTCTTTAATTGATGGCAAGTGTGGACTCGAGAAGACTGAATGCTGTAATTAAATCAAAAGGTGCTTCAACAAAGTATTAGTTTAAGGGTGTGCACACTTATGCAACTAGCTTATCGCTTATTGTATGTTTTTTACTTTTTTATATTTTTCCCCTAATAGATTTGTTTGTTTTTCAATTTAATTGTACAGGTTACAGGTCACATTAAAGGTGGGGAAAGTTTTGAAATGATTTACTGTGGTCTCATTTTTTATATCACAAAAACCTGGCATTTTAACAGGGGTGTGTACACTTTTTATATCCACTGTATACTTTCTATGTATTCAAACTGACAGGGAAATAACTGTTGCTTGGAAAAGCTATATAACCTAAAGAGTTATACTTTTCAGAGATTTTCTTCCTGAGCCTCTACTGAGGAGGAGTCTTGAATGGCCCAGTCTGTCTTTCCTAGCGAACAAATACAAGCAATCAATACAAATTTTAAAAAGCATTCATATTTAAATATTTATAAATATAAAATAACACACAGTCATACTAACAGACTGACTTTTTACTTCGTTAGTGTACAGTGAAAGTTCAACTGGGAATAAGAACCATTTTCAGAGGCCCAGAGAGAAAGGTTCCAATTTACAACTAATAGTAATAGATAGACACTTGAACATTTGAAAGGCAATATTACACAGTCTTTAGAAGATTTTTCAAAAGAGGGAGAACTGCATTTCAAATTTGATAATGTACACAGACAGCCATACTGTTGTTATTTTCAACAGAAAGCAATAGGTCTTACAAGTGGTACAACACTGAGAGCTAGATTTGACAAATAGAAAACAAGGCTAGCTGAGGCTGAAGGAGTGAATTACAATACAGGTTTGAGGAGGATATGGCAGGAGTTTAGCACATTACTCCTCTTTAACCTCTTCCCTGCTCATTTGGTGCAGCACATTTGCAGGGCCAGGAGTTATGTAAGTAATACTTAAACTGTAGATTGAATGACTTCAGTAAGCAATCCTGTCTTACTGTTGGGGGGGGTGACATTTGATTGGAGTAGAAGGAACAGCCTGCAGAGTTATTAGGTTTTGATATATGTAGAAGGTCTTTGTCAGAAGAGAGCAAGCTACTGGGTGGGTTATTTAGTTGTTCAAGATTGGCTAGAGATGGACAGTAATTTCATTTGTTTATTAGACTGTGGATAATAGGCAGTTGGGAGTATGTGAGTTGGTGAGATAATTCCAGCCACTAGTGGTCTCTGAGGGTCAAACTGTGTGTGTGTGTGTGGGGGCTGCATTTTTACTTTTGTAAGACTTGACTTCTCAAGTTTGTTTTGTTGAGTTAGTTAGATGTTTGTCAGTACTGGTGCCGAGTACAGGAGAGTAGGTAGTAGGAGGGTAATGGCAATATGACATAATTCAGGCTAATACAGACAGGGTTTTGCCCTAGAGACAACACTTTAGTGTTTTTTTTTCACTTTATGCTGACTGTGGAAGTCAAACTTTAGGTCTTCGTTAATGTGAACAACCAAAATAAACTACTCCACCTTGGCAAGACCACCACTCCCTCTAAAAAAAAAAAACAACGACTATCTCCACATAGTTTAATTCCTACTTTATACAGTCAATATTATCTTGGACACTAATACATCTACCCCCTCTCTACCCCTGTACAACCCAAACCACACACAGCTCTTCAATTTTAGTCCAGGACTCACCTTACTCATAATGAAGATGCTCCTTAAACTAAAAACTACTTCCGTAGCTGCAGACCAACTACCATCAGACTAGCTAAAACTGTCAGCAAAAGTCATAGCCTTCCCTGTATTCATAATAATTAACAAGTTCATAGCAGAAAGATACATCCCATCACTATGGAAAAGATCCTACATCATACTACTACACAAAAGTGACACATCTACAGAATTTAATAACTACTGACCAATAGTAATGCTCTCTCCCTCTCCACAATATTTGTGAAATGCACCCCTAAGCATGCTGATGCAACACCTAACCTCAAATAACCTGCTCTCAGCAACACAACATGACTTTAGGCCCCAGCACAGCACCACTACTGCTCTGTTACATTTTGCCAATATAATAAACCAACATAGAAACAATGGCCTGATTGTGTCTACCATGTTCTTAGACGTGTCAAAGGCATTTGATACCGTTTTGCACAAGCAACTGCTCATTCAGCTCTTCTCAACAGAACCCATGGTTGGTGTGGTTTAATCACAAAGGCAAAATCAGAGTGATTAAATAAAGCCAACCGTGGGTAAATTTCAATATACCACAACCACAGAGTTGGTTATTGCTATTATACGACATTATTTAAGGAAAAAATGTACTTTTCTACAATAATATCTTTGTATAACGGTGCCGCGGCTGGTGGTACCCTGCTGCCTTGTTTTGATGTACTCAAGGTTGCCAGATGTCCCTATTTGGGCGGGACTGTCCCGAGATCAGCAGCCTGATCCCGAGTCCCGCCCTGCCGGTTTAAATCCCGGCCAGCCACCGCTTTGTTTTTTTTATTTTTATTTTTTTTTTGATTGGCCCATATACCTGGCATACAGGCCAATCAAAAATCGCTAAACACGGAGCTTCTTGTGTTCCGCATTAAACAGAAGTAGCTCTGTGTTTAGCGATTTTTGATTGGACTGTATGCCGGTATACGGGCTAATCAAAAATTAGCTAAACACGGAGCTACTTCTGTTGAATGCATGTTTAGTGCAGATCTTTAATGTGGAACCTTTTTTTTTTTTTTCGTCCCTACCTGGCTGATATGAAATCTGGCAAGCCTGGATGTACTGCTCATGGGTATGGGATTTGTGTTCCCATGCAAACCCAGTACATCAATGCTTTGAAAAGGAAGCAACGGAAAAAAAAGTCTCTCTTGCTCTGTTTTTGTTTTCTTTCTTGTTTCGGCTACATTAGGGGTAGGAGAGGGAGAGAGAGAGAGAATGGAGGAAATGCAAAGAAAATCAGGTATGTGCCTTTAGTTTTAAATAACGTACCTGATTTTCTTTGTATTTCCTCCATGCTGCCTCTCTGGTATGTCCAGAGTCCGGACTATTTTTTGTTAAAAAAAATAAATAAATAAATAAAGGTTATAGAATATACGAATGGAAAGAAGTCCAGATGACTGGACCTTTTACCGTTGATATATTCTGGGATTTACAACGGACTGACCAATCAGCGTGCTCATTTTCGAATATTAATGGCCAATCAATCATTGTATAATTATTAATAATCTCCAAACCTCCACTCACCATGCTAGTTTAATTCAGCATGCAGACAACTCAACATTAATATGGGAAGCCTCAACAATAACTAAAAGCTCCAAGACACTTCCCAAAAATCTTTTTCCTCTTTAGAAATCTGGCTCACAGAATCAAACCTCCTACTCAATCCCAAGAAAGCCATGCCATTGCTTTTTACCCCAAAAAGTTGCACATATCAAAAACAATCTTTTACTAAAGTCAGCAAATAATACTGTCGTTGAAACTGTAATACACAGTAAACTTCTAAGCATAACAGACAGTCTCAAATATGACCCGTGTATGCTGCACACCATTAAATACACCAGAAACTAGTTTCCCTTTATAGGATCAATGGATTCCTTACAGATTCGGCAAGAAAAACCCTTCTTACTGCCAACACTTTTACAAACTATTCCTATCCTAACAAACAAACAATAATCAAAGAAAGAAACCTGCCTCCTGCTACAATAAAATAGTTAAATTCGCCACCAATCTCCCTCACAGAACCCACCAATGTCATAACAAAGCAATTGTAATGCTTGAACTGCACAACTACCCAACATATTCACAACTATCTACAGCACACAAACTCATTTATCATCTAGAAAAATGCCCTGCACTACAACACTCATTACTGACCTACTGTCCAGCAAGGGACCTCCATTTAAATAACAAATTCTTACTACTCACAAATAAGTTAAATAATGTTGCAGAAGACTCGTTCTACTCCTAATACACTGCTAAACTCTGGATAGTATCCCCACACAAATAAAACTCACTGACAAACTCAATAGTATAAACCACTGCTTAAACAACATTCTTAACTAATCCTAGTTTTTTGTTTCAGCCCTTGTTCAGAACTTATTGTAAGCACTAAATAAGCTACAAATTACTACAGCACTCAACTTTCCTCACTGTTTAGAGGAAAACAGTTTCTAGTACTTAACAAATAAGCACCTATCCAGGCATGTCTAAGGGTCAGACCCCGGTGCTTTCTCCTGTCTACCTGATGAATCTAGGCATCTTGGGGCAATGCAGTAATTGCCTCATGTACACAGACAACCCTCTCCTCCTACCACCCAACACTACAACCTGTGAGAGATGCACTTATATAACCAAACTGGAAGCAAAACTATCTTCACCAAAGACTGGACTAGACAGTCAAGATGAGAAGGTAAACACTTGCACCACACCACACTCAGCACATAGTCCCTCAAAACCTACACCACCAAAACACACACATAGAAACACAAAACATACACCCACATTCGCGGAGGCTCTCAGTAAAAACCTGCCCAAGCAACAGGGACCTCCAAAGCAGAAACACAAGCAACCTCCACCCACCAACACAACCCAAATGACACACAGCCCAGAAACTCAGTGTGCCACTCAACCACAACCCATAAGGCATAACAACATACCCAACACTCTAGTCATAGGTGACTCTATAGTCAGGCACACTGATGTTCCACTCACCAGGCTAAACAAGGAGAAAGTTACTGTCAGCTGCCTGTCGGGTGCCAGGATCCGCCACATAATGCATGCACTCAGGTCACTCCACAACAAGTACAAATATGACTCTGTCATTGTCCATGTTGGTGTGAATGACCTGAGACGTACCTCCTTGGACTAAATGAAAAAGGACATGGAGGAGCTGTCCGATCTTGTAGCCCATGCAGGTATGACCCTAGCCCTGAGTAGCATCCTGCCATCACCCAGAATGATACCACAGTACAAGGACAAAATGATTGACTTCAACAATTGGCTAAGCTTCTGGTGTCATTCTAAGGGGATCCAGTATCTGTCTGCCTGGGATGACATGATAGACAAGCCACGATGCTTTGCCAGAGATGGCCTGCACCTGTCGCCCCTGGGATTCCGGATACTGGCTAAGGCTCTAGCCACCCCTATAGTGCCTTTTTTAGGCAAGGTTCAAATGACAAATTCACCACCCTAACAGGTACAGGCAAGAATAATCTGAGGGTATTGCTACTCAATGCTAGACGTCTAAACCTCAAAATGCACTCTCTCGAGGCACTCCTTAAAATGTAGAACATCGACATCTGTGCAGTGACAGAGACCCGGTTCAAGGCTCCAGAGAGTACCCCTGCATTACCAGGCTATAACTCATACCACACCTTTCGGCCACCTAACCTGGACCGAAACACTAAAGGCGGAGGCGTGTCCATATTCATTAAGGATATCCACACCTCCAGGCTAGTTGCTCAGCATAATGCATCCAAGATTATCCAAGTGCAACTAACTGGGCAAGACCGCAATCCAAATTGTAGCTTGCTACAGATCCCCCACCATGCCCCAGGATTCCCACTCCTCATTTCTTAATACAGTGGAAAATATTAGGGTACAACCTAACACCCTACTAATGGGTGATTTCAACTACCCTACCATTAACTGGGAAAACTACTCATGTACCAACTCTTGTGCTCAACGTTTTCTGGAATTCATAAATTCCAATGCCATGGATCAACTTATCCACACCCCCACCAGGGGCAGCAATATCCTAGACCTGGTTATTACCAACATGGGCAACCGGTGCTCCACACCAGAGGTCAATTCCTCGTTGGTCAGATCCGACCATAAGCTAATCACCCTAGACATCCACATCCCTCCCCCACCCCCCATTAGGGAAACCACAGTAAAAAAAATTCTCCAAAGCCAACTTCACGCTTCTTAAGACAGAAGTGGCAAACTTCATGACACCCATGCTGCCGGACAATAGAGGTAGGACTGCTGAATCCAACACAAATGCACTTTATAAGCACTTACATGAGTGCATGGATCGTGCAATCCCTAACAGAACCAAGATGCTATCCTCCAAAAAAAGGAAGCCAATCTGGTGGTCCCCTGTCATAAACAAACTCTACAACAGAAGAAAGAAACTGTTGCAAAAAACAGTAAAATCCCATGATTGGAGAAACTCCCTGGTCAGCTTCAGTAAGAAACTGAGATCCCTCATAAAATCCTCCAAAGCTAGTTATGAAAACAAAATCACCACTGATTAAAGACAACCACAAAGCATTGTATAGCTATGTCAAGAATCTCAATGGCAACACTCAGATCTGCTCCGAGTTACAGCACAATGGCACTAAATATACAGAACCAACAGATATTGCCAACATCCTGGCAGATAGGTTCAGTGCTAACTTTACCCCTCTGTCATCCCCTAAAGGGCCCATCTCTATACCAGAAGAATGCAAAGTTCCTGTAATCATGGCTGCACAGGTAAAAAACACACTATCCAAAGCCAAGAACACAGCATCCATGGGCCCTGACGACATACGCTGTGTTCTACATGAACTACAGAACGAACTGGCACCCCACCTAAGTACCATGTTCAATCGTAGCCTCACCTCAGGCTATGTGCCTACTGAATGGCGCACCTTGACAGTTATCCCACTCCACAAAGGGGGAGCCACCACAGACCCTGGAAACTACCGCCCCATTAGCCTAACGAGCCTGGTCTGCAAGGCTATGGAGCATATCATCATGGAACTTATAAACAATGACATTGGTAATCTCCAAACTCAGGACCCCACCCAGTTTGGGTTTGTAAAAGGCAGATCATGTCTCTTAAACCTGACAGACTTCTTTGAAGCAGTCACCAAAGCTGTAGATGAGGCTAAGGTGGTTCATACAGCCTATCTAGATCTCGCCAAGGCTTTGAACACCATCCCCTACTCTGCAATTATAGATAAACTCACTAAACTAAACTAGGTATAAATCACTATGTCACAAGATGGGTTGCCAACTGGCTCACTGACAGAACCCACACTGTGAAAGTAGCAGACTCCAAATCCAACTTCAGACCAGTGACAAGTGCAGTACCACAGGGTTCAGTCCTGGGTCCTCTCCTGTTTGGTATCTACTTCTCTGAAGTACAGGCCAACACAGAAGGTCTTTGGCTAACGAAGTTCGCAGATGACTGCAAACTAGGAGCCATAATCAAAACTCCAAAAGATACGGACATCCTACAAAAGGGCCTTGCTGAGACAGATGCCTGGTGTCAAAGCCATGGCCTCCAGCTCAATGCCAAAAAGTGCACTGTCATCCCTTTTGGTAAAAACTCATTACCCATGAACTACCACATAGGTGGTAGTCTACTTAACACCAAAAGTGTGATAAGAGACCTTAGGACACAGGTGGACAGTAGTCTCTCCTTTGATAATCACATCGCCACAGTAGTCAGGAAATCCTTCTATGTGGCATACCTCATCACAAAAGGTTTCTCATCCAGGAAAAAAGAGGTCATTGTTCCCCTCTACTCGTCACTTATTAGACCCATTATAGAGTACAATGCCCCTTTTGGTATGTACCTCACAAGACATCTACAACAACTGGAAAGGCCACAGAAATACCTCACAAAGAGGATTACCAGCCTCAAAGAGATGCCCTATGCAGACCATCTCAAAAAAACTGCAGCTTTACTCCGTTGCATATCGCCTACTCAGAGGCGATCTCTGTCGAACACACAAAGCTATGTCAAACCCAGAGCTTTTAGACATGCTTCACTTAAAGAAATCCCAATCCCTATGAGCTACACGCTTCCTAGGGATCTAAACCTCGTCACCACAATAAACAGAACATGCTGGAGGGATAGATTCCTGTCCCAGAGACTTCCCATACTCTGGAACAAACTACCTATCTATATCAAACAAAGCTCCTCATTAGCACTCTTCAAGAAAAATCTTGATGATTGGATTGAAGATAGGAAATTCACCCCGGGGATCACTTCTGTGGCTCTGCTCAACAGTGGCGCAGGAAAATAATTTTCTTGGGTGGCGAAAGCCAGGGTACCTTTGGCTAGGCTTATATAGGCCCTAGGGCCCAATAGCCTAGTACCTACCTATGAACCTAGTCCCTGCACATGCTCATCACCAAGTTAAGACTTTGTGCTCATCGTACAATACTCTCCAAATATGCTCCTTAAAAAGAATATTCTCAACCTATCACTGAAATGGCTAAACAATTTTTATACATAACTGCTGCCTATACAATCCACTAAGTTGCATGTGGATTTTCTCTTTATTAACTTCTGCCTTTGCAAAATCTTAAAATGTATAAACGTAACTGCTGTACGTGTATAAATGTAAAAAGATATGCAACTACTCTGTGTTTAACTGGAACCAAGTACAACGCAATGTAAACAAATTCAGCTTTTTTTCCCAGGCCTCAGTGAAAAGGAGTATTACCCAAACTTTCCTAGTAAACAAAGACAAATAAATAAAATCCTAGTAGTTTGGTTTGTGTGACAAGTTCTATTTTCATAATGTTGGAACAAGTAAAAGTGTAGGATGCTTGCTTTCTTTATTGTGAGGTGTTTAGGAGTGAAGAGAATTAGTTTTGTTTTGTTAGGGTTTGGGAATAGCTGGGAGGTAGTCAGTTAGTTTTCTAAAGAAGTGAAGGATTCCTTGATCAGTTTTTGTAGGGAATCAAGGTTGTGTTCTGAGTAAATGATAGTAGAACTGTCTGCATACTGTACGAGAATAGCATTCTTACTGGCCAAATCAAGGTCATCAACAAAGATGCTGAACAGGACAGGCCCCAGTATGGATCCTTGTAAGACCCCAGCTGCAACAGGGAGAAAGGATAAATGTCAGTGAGCCATTTTAATTTCTTGGAGTATGTTAGAGAGGTAACTGAAAACTAGGATAAAATGGAATTGACAAGGCCTAGACTGGAGAGTTTTTGTAAGAGTATAGGTTGGGAGACAGTGTTGAAAGCTTTGGACAGATCAACAAAGAGAACAGAAACTTAACATAAAGAGAAATTATGGGAATAATTAGTGAAGTTAAGGAGGGCAGTGCACATACTGTGCTGAGGGCAAAAACCTTGCTGTGAAGGAGACAGGAATGAATTTTGTATGATACAGTGTAGGAGTTGGGTCTGAATGTACTTCTCAAATATTTTTGATGGGGGGGGTAGAGAATGGTGATGGGTCTATATTTACTGAGTTCAGTAGAAATACCACCTTTGTGGATGGGGAGGATGTAACATTTTTTCCATAGTAAAGGTACATAACATTCATTGATAGAGTGTTTTATTAGAATTGAGACAGGGTAAGCTATGCTGACTGCAGCCAATTTAGCAGGGGCGGACCGTGCTATTGGACTGCCAGACTGCAGCCCCCCAGCTGTAAAACATAAAGAAATTAAAAGAAAATTAAAGAAAATAAAAGAACAGTCTGGAGTATGTGCAGACTGTTTCAGCAGCAGTCCGGACTGGGAAACATGTCAGAGCAAGATCCCAGAAGTCTATGCAGTACAACTGCAATAGACTATCCGGGAAACTCGCTGGGAAACCTCATTGGAGTCAGACTGCAAGGTCAGCAGTCTGGAGTTTGCTGCAGTCTCATCGGGAAGATCTTACGATTTGGAACTGGATGGGCGGGGTCTCGTGTGGAAACATGAATGGGTTTATGTGTTTTGCAGCTACGGATGGATTTATGTGAATGGGCGGGTACGAAGGGAGTTTTGCAGCTACGGATTTGTGTGGACGGACGGGGAGTTTACAGGTAAGGGTGTGTGTGTGTGTGTGTGTGTAAATACCCCAGTTGCTATATACTGGTGGATAGACTCATGGTGGTGTGGTAGGGAATACCTCAGGCTTGAACCCTGTACCTTGTATGCAGGTGTTAAAGACCTGAATTCCCTACCCACCACCATTTGTAAAAAAATTGCAGATTTTTGCCTCATATTTGATCTGATCTGTTCCTCATAATATCTGTGGTTTCTAAATGTTGCAATGCTTGATATTTGATGGTGCAGTGGTAGCATTGTTGCCTCACAGCTGCAGGTTCTCAGGTTTGATTCTTGGCTGGGGTGCCTTCTTTGTGGGGTCTGCATCTTCTCCCCGTGTTTGTGTGGGTTTGCATTTGTGTCCTCCCATGTTACAAAGACATGTCTGCATTATTTCTTCCTGGGCCACTGCTGAAAATTTTTTTTTTGTTGTTAAATAAAATTGACAGGCATTTGAATTTCAGACTTCAGGTTTCTGAATGTTTATTTCTTTACATATTTGATGGTGCAGTGGTAGCATTGTTGCCTCACAGCTATAGGTTTTCTGGTTTGATTCTTGGCTGGGGTGCCTTCTGTGTGGAGTCTGCATCTTATCCCTGTGTTTGTGTGGATTTGCTCTGGTGTCCTGCCATTTTACAAAGACATGTGTCTGCAGTATTTCTCCCTGGGCCTCTGCTGAAAATTGTTTTTGTTCCGTCAGAAGTAAAATTGACAGGCATTTGAATTTCAGACTTCATATTCTTCAGAAAATACATAGTAACACAACCTAAGTTTATAAGATGAATATTTGAAATTTGTCCTTATTTTTGGACTGTATTACCCCATTATTTGCTTTGTCCAAGTTTTTGCGCTAAGGTTGACAGTTATGGCAAGAACTGAATTCACTGAATATGTTTGAGGGCTGTATTCCCTCATTACTGGGTTTGTCCAGGTGTTTTGTGCTAAGAGGGTGATGGCTATGGTGAGAACTGAATTAATTAAATGATAGCCATTTAAGTTTCAGTCTTCCGCTCTTTCACAAAGCAGCTGATTTGGCGTAGTGGTATGTTGCTCTGACTGTTTTGCACAGGGACCTTGGCAGTAAAATGTATGGTGGTAACACAGCAGTTTTCTTTCACAAAGTAGGTGATTTGGCATAGTGGTATGTTGCTCTGACTGTTTTGCACAGGGACATTGGTAGTAAAATGTATGGTGGTAACACAGCATTTTTCTTTCACAAAGCAGCTGATTTGGCATAGTGGTATGTTGCTCTGACTCTTTTGCACAGGGACATTGGCAGTAAAATGTATGGTGGTAACACAGCATTTTATTCTAGCAACTTTCCAAGATTATACAAGCAATGTTTAATGTGTCCCTGGTTTTTGGGCTTTTGACCTCCCCCCGCAATAAATTTGGCTTTTTCCAGATTTCTTGTGCTGCGAAGTTGAGATGCAGTTGAGTATTGAGTAGATTTTACAAGGAGCTGAGAGCTGCAGGGGAAGAGAAGTTTAGTGCTGCTTATGCTAAGTCAGCTTGCATTGTTAATAGCACAACAGGTTGTGTACTTGCTTTTGATTCAGAAGATTGTTGGTTCTACTCCCACAAGGGGTGAATGCTGCCGTACTGAAAAAGTTAAAATACTAACTATGAGCCTGTTATCAATTTGCCATCCATTTCCTATTGCAATACTACTAGCTTATCATTTTAATGTAATATAGGCAATTTATTCCTCAGGGGCATCAGACATTATTTTTCGATGAAACCATGAAATATAAAGGTGTCTGCTAGCAGCAACCTCTTCATTAGCTACAGATTTATTTAATGTGGAATTATTTAGATGACTTTTTTACTTCTTCAGAGACTGTGCATATTTACTGATAATGGAGGACTGTAGAATTGTGTATAATTACTGATAATGGTGGACTGTAGGATTGTGCATATTTACTGATAATGGTGGACTGTAGAATTGTGCATATTTACTGATAATGGTGGACTGTAGAATTGTGCATATTTACTGATAATGGTGGACTGTAGAAGTTTGAGTAGACTTTTATGATGGAAATGTTCTGAACTGGGCAGTTTTGTCATTATGGGTGCATGCATTTTGTTTCATTGTTTACTGGAAAGATGTTCTGAATTGGGCAGTTTTGTCATTATTGGTGCATGCGTTTTGTTTCATAGTTTACTGGAAAAATGTTCAAAACAATAGGAAGGTGTATCAAAGAGCACATGTATGTTTCATATGCAAGGGGCCTATGATTTGAAAACAGCCCAAAATTAATCTTTATCTGCCACTGGTATTTTTCTTTGAATGTGGGTTTCAATGCTGTTTCAATGAATGTGAGTTTCAAGGGCAGAGAAGTTTTAATGCTAAGTTTGTTTAGCAGATGTCTTAGTGTTTGTGCTGTAAAATGCAAAATGAAACTTTCAAATGAAGTCCAAATCATTATAGAAGTAAATCGGTATCCACATTAGTGTTTATGGTAAATGGAGTGAAATAGCCAAGTAATGGATCATTGGAATGGCTGCAGGGGGAGGCTCCATTCGACCATAATTTTGTGAGGGGGAAGGGCGGCAAACATAAAGACAGCCCCAGCTGAACTATACCTCCCGACTGTCCTGATTTTCAAAGAATGAATAGATTTTTGCTTCTTATTTTTGGTTTGTTCATCATAAAATTTGTGGTTTTCTGGCAAATCATTTAGGAATTAAGTCACTAAATAATGACACACTAGTTTCAGACTTCATAACCTTCAGAAAAATGCATGCTAAAGTAAGACCTGTTGTTCTATCAACTGTCTCAGTTTATACAAGAGCAATTTTTAGTACTGTTTATATGTTCCTCCAATATATTTGGCCTTGTCCAGATTTATTGCATTAACAGGTTGAGAGGTATATGCAAATAAATTGCTTTATAGAATTAGGCATAGCCAAACCTCTCAACTGTCCCTGATTTTGGCTCAAAATGTTGCTCTTCCCCTAATAATCCCTCCGCAAAATAGCAATTTTGGAAGAAAACATGGAGGGTTTACAATTAAGAAATAACTGTAATAATCAGTTATAGATTACTTTTATTTCAGAAATGCATTTAGATTATTTTATTTTGTCAGCTGCTCAATTTAGCAGTACTAATATTAAAGTGTCCCTTCTTTGACAGGTTCCCAGCTGTATTGTGTGGCTATTTTATATTTTTACATCACATTTTTGGTCCATTTTTCATAAAATTGTGTTTTTTTTGGCAAATTAGTGACAGATCATTAAAGACTGAAGTTAGAAAATAATGATAGACATTTGAGTTTCAGATTTCATACCATTCAGAAAATTCATACTAATGCAAGACCTATTCTATTATCTTTCTAAGTTTATAAGAACAATATTTAAAAAGTATCCTTATTTTGGGCCTTTGTCCCACTTCTTTGTATGGCTTTGTCCAGATTTCTTGCTCTGAGGTTGAGAGGTATGACAAATGTGGCAGGGCCATCACAGTCAGCCAGAGACATTTCAAATTGTGACATACTTGTTGTACCCCACTCCCCCATATAGTGACTCTGGATGTGTCGAAGCAAGGCAAGGAGTAATTATGCAGTGTAAATGTGCAGAGTATCCCCCCCTCCCATCCAAGGCAGACACAAGTACTAGAGTGGCTTTTCATCTGTACTTGATTTTTGCAGAATGGTCTTGTTTCTGTCATATTTTTTGTACTGTTGATTTATGCTTATTACTCAAAGTGCCTGTTGCTCTGTGTTTAAGTAGCAATAGTTTAATGACCATCAGGTAAGCTTGGCTGAAATCGTAAGATGCAAGTAAGCTTTAATAAGCATACTGTTAAAGAATTGGCAACATTGAAAGCCTTTCTGTTGTTACCATGTAGAGAGTACTTAACTAGATAATGTATAAACCTTGGGTATTGAAATGCATATGACAGTATTTGTAATAAAGGACAGGATTACATTATTTTAAGAAGCTCATTACTCTTGGAGACTTCCAGTCATCTCTGCAGGCTTTACCCATAAACTAAACAGAATGCCAATCGTGTGGTCCATAACCTGTACAGTAATCCTTTTAAGCAATGTATCTTGAGCTTATTTCTTGTTTGCTTTTCATTTTTTACCTTGATCATGTTTTCCCCATGAAACAAGTAGATAGTTGTCAGGCAGCAGGTCTTTTTTTGGATAAGAAACATTTTTACAAGTGGGGCATCAGACATTTCTACTTTCAGCATGTTACTTGCTACTTTAATAAAGCTGAATATAAATTATAATTAGAACTGCAGTGCAAGAAGTGGTTTGAGTTGAGTGCTGCTTGTTTTTCTTATACTTGATTTTGACTGGCATTCCATTAATGTATTTAAAAAGTGATTTATTTTTTCATGCCTCACAACCTTTTTGTTTCCATCTAGATATTAAGTAAGCTGTCATGCAGCCAATGCATTGAAATATTTTTATTCTTCTACACTTCATTTTGTCTTGATTGGACTCTCATAATGACGGTTTGGCACCCAGGGCAGTGTATTTATTTAGTTTTTGTGGTTTTGAGCAGAGCTCCTCCCCTTTCTGGTTGGCCACACCCCTTCCCATTGACCCCACCCATTCAGCTGTCTCCTGCAGCCCCCACTTTGATTTGAAGTCACCAGCCGCCACTGCATGTTAGATACTTTCCAGGCAGATTGTCTGGTGCTAAACAGGTGGGTTTTAATTTAAGTATTATTTTTTTCAGTGATAGTAATGGGACTGACTAGAGAGAGACAGTGTGGGGAAGCAGAGTTGGCAATGTGTTCATAGCATTGTTTTGTGTAGAGCTGTTCAGGAAGGAAGAAACTGATGTAATAGAGTTAGAGTTGAATTCATTAACAAAGTCAGCAGAGTTATTAATTGATTTATTTTTATTTCACATTTGTTGACCGGGATTGTCCGACTGAGCTGAAGAGCCCTTTTACAGCGGAGGCCTGGGGAGAAAAGCTCCAACATATTATACAATTTTCATTATAAATTAGCATTAAACAGCAGTGTTACAGGATTATTACAAGGCATTAAGTAGCAATACAATGTTATACAGTGTCAATAATCAGTATAGCATAACTATTTCAAGACGTATAAAAATAAATATGCCATTAAGATGAGTATAGTTTTTGGGGTAAGTGGTTACAAAAACCCAGTTTTATCATGTTATTATAGTTGAATGCAGGTAAAGGCTGTGATCAGTGGCCAGAATTTAGAGGCTGATAATATATTTTTGTCTACTTTAATATGGTACTTAGCTCTGTTTCTAAGCTCTCTGAATTTCTGATAGTTTGGCTGAGTTTTATTTGTGGCCCAAGTTTTCAAAACAGCATCTCTAAGTTTCATGAGACATTTTGTGGTTCTGGATATGTAGGGAGCAGGATTTGACTTAACTCATTTTTTCTAAGTGGGGCAATTTCATTTAGTAATATATTACTTAATTAAGGTACAGTGTCTTCAAATGGTAGGTGCTGGTTTGTCCAGTTGTCCAGCTATAGTTTTAGGTACGAGATGAATGTGAAATTTGAACAGTTCCAAGTCACATTAAATTGGTGGTGTTTCTAGATTTATGCTTCTTTTCTTATAGTGAACATAAGGAGATGGTCACTTAAGAGAGTCTGAGGGGGGTCCCGATGTTAAGAGATTTTACCTAGCATGAGTCACCCTTGTTATTTTTATTGTTGAAGTAAGTGGGAGTGATGATCAGCTGTGCTAGTCCACACAGATTTATGGTATGGGAGTGGTTATTAGTGGGGGGGGGGGGTCAAGTCACTTAATAGTTTTTCTAGGGGGATGCCAGATGCTATCCAGCAGAAGAAAGCATCTACTAATACTGTTTCCAGGCGAGATATAAGCTACTATGATGTACAAGAATTTGTGTCTATTTAGTTTGAGTAGATATGAGGTTTTCAGTTTTGTCAAATTGGGATTGTGCTAGAGGTGATAAGGTGAGCTGTACAATGCTTTTGTACAGTACTGCAACTCCCCCAGCTCTCATATTTACTGACTACCCTGAGTATGTTATAATCTGGTGGGAGTATCTCATTACCTTTCGTTACATTTTTCAGCCATGTCTCTGTTATTACTACAATGTCAGGTGAATGCAAGGCTGACTTTGCATGGAATTCTGGAAGCTTGTTAAGGACATTTCTAAGGTTAATATGGATGATTAGTAGAGAAGTTTGTGGAGTGTTATATGGGAGAGATGGGATCAACAGATGTAGTACGGTGGGATTAGTGAGGGTAGAGGTTGAGCCAGGGTTAGGTGCATGTCACAAACAATGAACAAAAAAACAAAAACAGCAAACTTATAGAACTGCCACAGGAAAAAAGCCACAAAATATAATAAAACACACCTTATTCTCCAGCACCTCTGCAAAAATCTGCCTTCAAGGAGGACTCCTTAATTTTTGCCAAGGCGCTAGAGAATAAAGCGTGTTTTATTATATTTCGTGGCAGTTGAATAATTTAGGTGTATGTAATCACCACTGCATTTTAAGTTTCAGGAGACATAGTGATAAACTGTCTGCATTTTAATTTATTTTTTTGGATTCAGGCTGAGTTTGTTGGTTATGGGGCTGTGAAGGTTTACGTTATACTTAAGGAAGTCTACAGTTTTGAGAGGGAATAAGGTGGGAGCTTTGTCAGGTACGGTCACAGGTGGGAGTTTACTAGTTTTGTTAGTGGGGTACAGGATGAAAGATGTGACAGTGCATGAATGACAGGAAGTAAGATGGATGAGGATTAGGAGAAAGGAGACGGTGGGTATTAGTGAATCTATCATGACTGGGGAGAGACTGAATGGCTTGGCTGAGTAGCCTTATGTGAGGAGTGAAGTTAAGTGAGTCTGTGTTAGTGTTGGGAGAACAACGTGGTACGACAGGCTTGAAAATATAATGTAAATTATGTACCAAATGTAAACTAGATAGTTGAAAGTTGTGCATTTGTTTAATAAAAATATGTATTTTCTTGCTGCTTAAGACAATGACTAACATTCAACTAAACATCCCCTAGACACCTGTCTCAGCTTAAAAAAAAAAAAAAAAAAAACAGCAACATGCTTACCAACATACTGACCTGCATCAATCTGTCTTTACCTACCAATCACTGAACATCTCCAAAGGCTTATAAATTGTAAACTTTAATATAGGAAGCCTTTTCACCATATTTGATCAGCTACATGCCTTTATAGATTTTTTTTCTCTCCAAATATGTTTTCAGTTACCAAAACCTAGTTAGAAAATGCATTATAAGATGACGGAGTGAAAATCTCAAGGATAAAATGAAAGGACAGGTCTTACAAGACAGCATAGTCATTTGAACAAAAGAAAAACTTAACCACACACTGTAGTAAAAGATTCTCTCTGAAAAAACAGGGCAATGTTGAATATAATCACACCCATAGACCCACAAAAATCTTTTAAATTACTAGGACTCTATAATTCCCTGGCACACCAATAATATTACTATAATGCACCCTCCACTGACTGCAAATTCAGAAATAATCCACACAGGAGATTTCAATACTATTTGGGTAACCACAACCCTAAACTCAATTTTTACATCTCCCATGACTTTACCAAGGTAATAAATACTCCCAACTAGGATTGACACAGTCACAAACAACATCAGTATTACTTAATGGTTTCTAGTGTGCAAACCAGAATATATTGGCTCAACTGGAATTCTATCAGATTCCGTAAGCAACCACCACCTCACATTTACCATTTGGACTCCGTCTATTCCAAAAAGCACCAAAGGTTTATCACAGTTCTAAAACTCTTAACAAAATGTATCTAAATTATATCATACAGAATATCAACTGGCTATATGCAGACCACCTTCCAAGTCTATATGATGTTACAGGTTTCTTTCTACACATCAGATCAGAAGTATCCATCTAACATAACAATGGATGGATGATTTGCAAGTGACATCTGACTCCTATAGCAACTCTATGAACAGCAGTCACCATCCTTGGATTTTACTAGCCATGTAGGGAACTGTAGCAGATTACTAGAATTTTCATGTGTATACACACACTTAAGGAAAATTTAGAATTATAAATCCACCTACTGCATGGCTTTGGAAAGTGAGAGGAAACCAGGTCCCTAGAGAAAATCCATGTGAACTGAGGAAGGAGATTCAGACATCTCACTGAAGGTATACCAGATGAGAACCAAGCCAGAGAACCTCCTGCTGTGAGTAGACAATGTTACTCACTGCATCAGTGTGCTACCTATCATCAGCCCCTAATTCATCCAATGGAAAGAACACTGAACTCCCAGGGAACTACTAAAACTGCAGTACTTAGTAAAATAAAATATACCACTCTATGTAGCCAATAATCCTACGACCAAGGTAAAAAATCCAACATTTAATGTGTAAAAACACTGTGTAAAAACTGTCACTGAAGGCACGGCAAATAGAAAAACACAAGGTAAAAATGATCATGCGCTTTCGTCATAAGACACAAAAGCTCAAAAAACATGGTTCAGTAGGATCTGTAGGCTTTGACAAGCTACCTCTAAAATTGGGAGCCTTCTCCATTGTCATTCCACTTAATGGATTAATAAAGAGATACATCTAACTGGGTAACCCACCCCCACAACCTAGAAGAAAGCAGATAGCATACCTTTTCATAAAGGAGGTACATCAATCCAAGGAAGGAATAACCACCAAACAGCCAAACTTAATACTCTATCTAGAGTACATAGTCTACCAACCAACTGATGGAATACATAAATGAGAAAAACCTCCTTGCTAGTTCACAACACAGCTACCAGAATTAGTGATCAGTCAATATGGCCTTACTAAGTGCAACAGAGTACCAGAGAGACAAGATAAATGCAGGAGAAGTAGCATTATTCCTGGACCTTTCAAAAGCCTTCAATACCATCAGTCATCCTGGACTACTTAAAAAAAACACACACACACACTGGTTTCCATTAAGGCTCTGCAAAAAGGTCTGACAACCCCCCCCCCCCCCCCGTCTCTAATAAAATATTACAGTCAAATGGGAAAGGAGTTACCAAGCATATTTCTATCCACCAAAAGTGTCCAGCAAGGCTCTGATAGTGTGAACAGATTAAGATGCAGAGTACACAGATGACAAAGCCCTTCTTTGTTCAAGCAAAGAAACAAATATACACCAAAAACAAACTGTTAAGTATGACTCACTGATTTAAAAAATAAAAGTACATAGCTCTCCTCTACTTTTGAAAGTTACCAAGAGCAACTGAAACTTGTTCTTCCCTAGCCATCACAAAAAAACAAACAAAAAAAAAAAATCATCACAATCTCCAATAATGAACTTCAAAACCTCAGCTGGTGATACAATAACCCATGCTAGCAAGACAAAACACTTAGGATGTATCCTAGGTTATATAATTTTCCCCGAACGGTGCAAATGTTGTATCACATTATGTAACCCTTACAGAGTTAGACATTTTTTAACACCAACTAAAAAAATAAGATTACTTACCTTGCTTTTAACAGCTCCAACAGACCTTGTAAACTCTACTAACAAAGCCTGAACACACCATTACTCAAATTAATCTTAAGCAGACAAAAAAGTAATTGCTGTTCAATGCCAAATACACTTATCTTTGCCAGCTTTTCAACATCGCCTGTCATTACTTTCAACTGAACACTCTCCAGAAATTCCTATACAGACACAAAGAAAATGTTTCTTTCCCCAATTTCTTAAACTTAGTTTTTTCATCGACTCTTTTTGTTGTAAACATGGAAGCTTTTTAAAGCATAAATAAAGTAATTATTAACAATCGGCTCTATCAGTCATGCACAACTATCCTTTTTTTTTTTACATCCTCATCTACTTTTTCACCTCTCCAAAACCCTGTTCTCAGTGTTCAACTTTACAGTACTTTTTCAGTCTTTACGTGGGATGGTACTAGCTGCTGGGCTATAGCAGGATTTCAATGGAAAGAAAACTGTATTTTGCTTATTTTACTTTTCCTTTTAAAAATAAACTTTTCCATTTCAGAATTTCTAAAGCTTGGAATTTTTTGCATGTTACTCTGCATATATGGAGTTCTGAGAACTTCCAAGTGAGTTCTACTCATACCTCACAACCTCTAAAACCAAGACATCTGGACAAAGCCATGTATAATGGGGGGGATAAAGGCCTGAAAATAGGGACAATCTTTAAATATTTCTCTTACAATGTTGATAGAATAACAGAATTTGCATTTGCATGAATTTTCTGAAGAGTATGGTATGAACTCTGTAACATAAACATGTGTCATTATTTTCTGACTTCAATCCTTAATGATTTGTCAGTGATTTGCCAGAAAACAAAATTTTATGAGTAGACCAAAAATAAGAGGCAAAAATCTGGACATTCTTCGAAAATCTGTACAGTTGAGAGGTAGATCTTACTCCAGCTGCTGGGATTTTTTAAAACAGCCTGGTATTATGCCTACTCTAAAATGGAAAAAAACTCAACTACCCCTTATTTTAAGTCTTCAGGCCATTTGCAGAATAGCAGAAATGTCACTCAATAAGTGCTTGGTTCACTATACTACTGTATGAAGTAGTCAGAAGTCATTCTTATTGACTCAAGCTACATCAGGAGGATAAGGCAGCCTGACACAAACAGTAAAAAAAAGAATTAATTGACAGCTGCGGAGTTAATGTAGAAATACAGGAGAAAGTATTTGTTTAGTTATCTATTTTGACAATGTGCCACTGCCAGAGCATATAACAAAAGGGAAGTATATTTTTTTCTTTTTTAATTTTATTTAAGTGTGTGCACATAGATATGAAAGCACGTATGCATGTATTTGTATGGGAGGGGTGTCAGAGAAGCTTGGAACGGTCACAGATTTTGTTTCAAATTTTGTTCTTTTCCTCATGGAATAAAATCTATGGTTTTATGGAACTTAATCAGATTGCAGTTAC